>NC_140956.1:90764277-90776777 GCF_014529385.1 Adiantum capillus-veneris | reverse complement strand
CTCCTCGCTTGGGAGAACGGCCAATTGTATGCACCATGCTGGATGAGACCAAGCAAAAGATTATCCTTGATAATAAATGGATCTATTTGAGGGATACAAAATGTTTTATATGTGAATATTTCACTATTAAGCAACAAAATATGCATCGCAAGGCATATGAGAAAAAGAATAAGAAAAACAAGGAGATCTCTCATGAAGAAAATATGCCCAAGGAGGAGGCAAGTCTCTCGAGCAAATAGGGATGTGTGACCTATGAGACTGAGTCACAATTGAAAATATGCTTTTGGAATTGTAATGGATACCCATGGAATGCGAGGGTTGGCATTGATGAACTAACAAGCAAAGCCGATGTTGTACTTCTTGTTGAAACTTGGGAGCATGATAAACAAAGGATTAATGGCTTGGAGAATCACATGTACATTCATTGATGTGGTCAAAGAATCTTAAGCAACAAAGAGGACAAGGAGGGGTAGCATGTATGGTTAAGAAAGAATTAGAAGATTTTGTATCAATTGTGAAAGATGATAAGTACAAACGTTATGTATGGTTGAAAATTATGACACCAAAATGAGCACCCATTTTTGTAGCCGGTTGCTACATTCCTCATCATGATTCTCCCTTTTATGCTTGCATGGATAGAGATTTAGAAAAGGACATTGCTTATTTTAAAGGTGAAGGTGACGTTATTGTATTTGGGGATATGAATGCTCGCACAAAAACATTGCAACATGATTCTCAACAATTTGATATGCCATACATTTCAAGGGAGTTGGAGGAAGTTCACTTGTATGATCGTTCTTCAATGGATGAGAAAGAGCCGGATCACTATGGAAAGTTACTTTTACACATGTGTAATAGCACGGGTATGCTCATTGCCAATGGTGTATCTTTGTGGAGTGGAACCAATGGATTAACATGTAAGAGACATAATAGGGATAGTGTGATTGACTATATGCTACCCTCCAAAGCTATCATGTATCGCATAAAGAGTTTTATGTTTGGACAATGGACCCCGGAATCCGACCATCGCACCTTATGTATTGACCTTTCATGTGGAGAAGCAACTAAACATGATAATCTCAGCCAAAGGAAAGAGAAATTATCACTATGTATGAATTTCAAACGGGCACCAATGTACATTGAAACGGTTGAGAAAAAATTATGGATGAAGAAGCTTCAATATGGTGTACCATTGGAAACTAAATGGGAAGCTTTCAAGAAAGTTATTTGTTCTTGTGCCGAAGAATGCTTTGCTATAAAGCATCTCTATGGTATCAACAAAGATAGATCACGCAAAAGGTGGTTTGATAAAGAATGCCAAGATGCTTGAAAGTCCTTGATAAAGCTTGATGCAACTATGGACAAAGACAACTATCAAAGTCATGTGCATACATACAAGGCATTGATTCAAAAGAAGAGAAGAAGATGGAAAGTAAAGCAACAACTTTTTCAAGTTTAAGAAAAGGCACATGCATGTGGAAGATTTTGGAGAAACTTGAGGGGCAAGCGAGTTGAGAATTTTGGTAGCTTGAGTCTTGTGGATATGTACACACATTGTAGGCAAATATATGAGCAAGAAAATGCTGACAAAATTCCATTTTATGGTTCACTCCCATGTATGCCCTCTTTTTTTACTATTGAGGATGTATGCGGTGGGCTTGAAAAGTTGGCCACTCGCAAAGTAGGAGATTATCAAGTTATCAAGCTGGAGATGATCAATTGAACGAGAGATTTTACCCATGAATGGATGTGTGATATGTTCCACCTTGCACTTCAACATGGTATGCCTTATGATTGGAGTACTAATTGGGTTGAGCCTTTGCACAAAGGAGGGGATGTAAAGAATGTAAACAACTACCGGACTATAATGATTGGGTCTCTTATGGCAAAGTTGTTTGGGTGCATAATGGAGATTAAATTGAGTGATTGGGATGAAGATAATGACAAGCGTGCAAAGGGACAAGCGGGTTTTGGTCGATGCCATAGTACCATTGATCATCTTGTCACTCTTCGTGTTATCATGACGGAAAGTCGGTTGAAAGCCTTTGATATGATTCCATGTAACAACTTGTGGACTTCAAGAAAGCCTTTGATATGATTCCATGTAACAACTTGTGGAGAAGGATGGAGGAACTCCAAGTGCCAAGTGAGTTTATGCTTGCGGTTTCTCGAATCTATGAGAAGGTGATTTTTCAATTGCGCATGGAAAGAGAAATTTCAAGAAAATTTGTAGGCACTATTGGGGTTAAACAAGGATGTCCGTTGTCACCAACTCTCTTTGGTCTATGCATCGATCAATTGGAACAAATGGTACTTGGCTTTATGCAAGAAGAACGCATTGAAGAGGTAGCTATATTTAAAATGTGATTATCATGTTTTTGCTGTATGCGGATGATGTAGTGCTTCTAGCACTGTAATGGAAATGGCCTATGAACTTTGAGAGTAGCGGAATTAGGAAATTAGGTGAAGCACTTTTGAGAGATTACTTTGTGAGCATAGCGGGTGAACTTAATTGATGGTAGCAACATAAACATGGTACTTAGTTAACTTGGCATGAACAATAATTTTTGCAAGAGAGAGAGATTAGAGAACATGACAATAGTTGAGGATCGGATTCATATGGAGCCGGTCCCCCCTCCAATAGGGATTTGTATTATAGTTTCTCCCATCAAGAGAGACTTGGTACAATACAATCTTTGTGTTCCTTGTGACCTACGTGATGCAATGAAGATGAAAAGCTTCATGCATCACAAGCATAACATAAACTTGTAGAAGGCATTAACTATCCCAAGCCTCAGTCCCAAGGTCTCAAACACCTTCAAAGGTAGAGAGAGCTAGCGGGGAATGAGGGTAGGGAAGAGGAAGAAGAAACATTCAATAGGAGAAAGAAGTAGTTCCTCACTTATCATTACTCTTCTTGCTAGCATACATAATAGCATAGTAATGGAGATGGAGAAGATGGCAAGATTAAGCATTGAAGCATCGCTCTTGGTTGGATTTGCATTCCATAGCCAAGAGTGTTGATGTAGGCTCTCACTTCTCACAAGGAGGTGGTGTTCCTCAACTTTCACCAAGTGAGAATCAATCCACCAAATGAGTGTGTGTGTGTGTGTGGTGTATATCCCCCTAGCACCCCCCTTGCTTGCTTGGGGCGAGTTGCAACTTTTCCACATGCTGCAAGCTCATTGGACCCCTCTCCCCCCTAGTCAATCACATGCAGCATGCATTCAAGTACATGGGTAGTCTTTGGACAAGTGTCCTCCTTACCCCTTAGAGAGAGAGAGCTTGAAAATATATAGATATTTGTTGGATGGAACTAGAAGCTCATTGTACCCCTCTTTAGCCCAACCAATAGCATTCAAGCACACCATGTGGTTAAGCTTAGTGAGAGCCTGACATGTGTCTCGTGTGCCCTTTTAGAAAAGGGGTGCCCTTTGGGTGAGTGGAAGGTCAGGTCAAAGATTCCCCTAACTTTGGGACTTTCATGCATAGGAAGCTTCTCAAGAAACTTCCTCATTAAGTATGTAGGGTCTCTTTTTGACGCAAACATCTTACCTCCCATGCATAGGAAGCTTCTCGAGAAACTTCCTTATTAAGTGTGTAGGGTCTCTTTTTGACTCAAGCATCTTACTTCCCATGCATAGGAAGCTTCTCGAGCAACTTCCTCATTTAAGTGTGTAGAGTCTCTTTTTTACTAAAGCATCTTACCCCCCATGCATAGGAAGCTTCTCAAGCAACTTCCTCATTAAGTGTGTAGAGTCTCTTTTAGACTCAAGCATCTTACCCCCATGCATAGGAAGCTTCTCAAGCAACTTCCTCATTAAGTATGAGAAGTACCTCAAGTACCTTAGTCATCAAGCATGACAAGCACCTTAGGTGGAGTTCCCACCTCAAGCTCAGCCCTAGCTTGCCTAAGGTCAAAGGCAAGTTTAGGTCATGTTCCCACCTCAAGCACAGCCCTAGCTTGCTTAAGGTCAAAGACAAGTTTAGGTCAGGTTCCCACCTCAAGCTCAGCCCTAGCTTGCTTGAGGTCAAAGGACTTTTAACACTAACCATTGGAGGTCTTTAATGAAGCTAACCCTAAGGTATTTTAAGCTCCATTAGATGCACATTGCTCTTTGATATACTACCTCCTTTTGGACCCTTATTGAGATGTAACCATCTCTCCTCTTGGTCCCCTGTTGAGGTAAGTCTAGAAGCACTTATTGCACATTTCTCTTTGATATACCATCTCCTTTTTGACCCCTATTAAGATGCAACCATCTCTCCTTTTGGTCCCATTTTGAGATAGGTCTAGAAGCACATGTCTCTATTCTAACTCTTGTTCCCGTTTATTCTCCCACATTAAATGATCAGTTTAATATGAGAAAATCATTTGATAAATCTAGAGATTATATTTTATGACCTTACCTCTCTCTTGAAAACATAGTCGTCTTTGACTATGAGGTAGAGAAGATGAAGCCTAGTCATTAGTCCATGTTACTTAGCGGCTAGAAGATCCCTTTTTACCCTACGACATCATTCCAAGATGGATGACTAGTCCATTTGGCGCTTGGGAGACGTAGCTGCCGTAAGCATGTCTTCTCTTTAATCCATATCATACTTCCAAAGTAGAGTGACAAGTTCTACTTGGTGTTTGGGAGACGTCGTCACCACAAACATGATTTTAAGCATGCATACTTCTTAAATTTGTGCACAATAAAAAGAGAACTAGTCTTATAAGACAAAAACATTTTTCATTTAAAATGCATTTTCATATGCTTACTCTGGTGCAACATTGTAAGCATTGACAAGATTCATATTATCGTCAAGCTAGGTTCTTTGCATCCATCTAGCATCTTTAAAAGAATAATTCTTAAACTTAATAAGATATCGTCAGATAATCTCACCGTTTCTTAATACCTTGTCTTCATGTCATAGGATGGACTCAGGTTGAAGTACTTCTTCTTGATCTTGAATTTTTGGAGAGTCTGCAACAACTATTGCTTCTTTTGGTGGCGCTCCTTTGTAAGGCTTATGTAGGTTCTCATGGAAAACATTGTGCATGAGCCAATGGTTGGGCAAATTCAATTGATAAGCTATCTCATTGACTGGCTTAACAATTTTAAGGACCATAATATCTTTTTGCTAATTAGCATCATACTCTTGGTGGTCCGTAGGACTCTTGCCCGTAGTATGCCTCAGATAAGCCTTGAGAAAATTTAGCAAGACCCAATCATTTTACTTAAAAGCTAAGGCTCTTTTGTGCTTATTAGCAGCAGCCCTTTTTGCCTTTGCTATCAGATAGATATAGCCATTTTGATCTTTGGAAAAGATTTTTGTGAGTCTCGGCTATATCCATTAGCAGGTGAAGATCTTCCCATGTACTTTAAGTAGTAAGGGACTTTTGGATCTTCCCTCTTTAACCTCGAAAGGTTCTTTCCCCATAGAAGTATGTACAATGTCATTGTACACATACTCTATAAGAGGTAGGTACTTCTATTATTGAGAACGTTGCTCTACTTCCATGACATAGGCTTTTAGTAGATTCAAGAATCGTTAGATTAGTTATTTCACTTTGGTCATCCGTTTGTGGATGATAGGCCGAAAGAGAAATTTAATCTACTTCCTAGATTCTCAAAGAGACCCTTCTAGAAATTACTGGTCATTCTAGGATTATTGTCCGACACTATGGATGTTGGAAAGCCATGATACTTGAAAATTTGAGATCTAAAGAGGGTTGCCATTTGATGTGCCTTAATAGTCTTTTTGACAGGCATAGAGTGTGTTTTCTTGTTAAGCCTATCAACTAACACAATCCAAGTTGCTTCCCTCGATCAAATTTCACCTTTTAGTATACCACGCATTTTGAAACATACTCTTGTATGTTTACTTTTCATGATAGACCAACAAAAATACATTTCTACTCCTCGAAGAGTAGACTATGGAATCCCTCTTTGCCCCGCATGAGGAGAAGTATGGGATTCATACATGACTTTCTTATTGTATGGGTGATTAACACATAGCCTATTGCCATTTGGAAGATAAACATCCTTCAAGGTGAATGGTTCTTTTTTCTTCCCTATTGCAAAGGTTGTAATTACATACTTAAAGTCTCAGTCAATAGCATACTCATCTATCATAAAAGATAGATCATTGTGAGTTGCTATAAACACCACATTACCTTTGGTCATTGTGAGAGTGCATTGACCACTTGATTCTGCTTGCCAGCAATGTGAGTAATATGAAATTTAAATTGCAAAAGAAAATTTTTCCACCTCATTTGTTTGTCAGAGAGCTTGGTTTGCGTCATGAAGTTCTTGAGGCTTTGTGATCCATTCATAGGATGAATGGAGTTCCCAAGAGATAGTGTTTCCACGTGTTTAAGGCATATCGAATAGCTAGTAGCTCTTTTCATATTTTCCCAATACTCACTTATTGAAGTTGAGTCTTTGACTCTCATATGTTATGGCATGCCCTTCTTGAAGCAAAATAGCTCCAATGCATTTACCACAAGCATCACAATGGACCTCAAATGGCTTTGAGAGATCTAGTAGTGTGACCACAGTTGAGAGATAAGATTCTCCTTAAACTTCTTCAAAAGATTCTTGCACTTTTGCAGTCCGTGAATACTTCACATTATTTTTTGTTAAATCATGTAATGGGCTTGCTATTAGCGGGAGATTTTTTTTAATGAAGCATCTATAGTATGCACACATACCTATGAAGCTTCGTACCTCCTGTAGATTACTTGGATTAGGCCATCCTTTTATTATCTCTAACTTTGTTGGATCCATGCGGGTGCCATCTTTAGAGATAATGTGACCTATATATTGAATCTTTTGTAGGAAAATTTCACTTTTCTTTTGATTAATGAAAAGCTTATTCTCTCTCACAACTTGAAAGATTACCTGGAGGTGTCGCTTGTACTCTTCAAGAGAATTTGAATGGCCTGAAGATTTTTGTCCACCATGAGTTTGAATGCGTTTGGAGCATTTGCCAAGCCAAAACTTGTAAATTATCAAATAGATCTTCTACCCGTGGCACGGGAAATCTATTTTTGATAGTGATCTTATCTAGTGCTCTATAGTCGACACACATGTGATATGTGTCGTCTTTCATTTGCACTAAAAGTAATGGAGAACAACTTGGAGCGGAGCTAGACCTCACCATCCCTTTTTCCACCAATTCATGCACTTGCCTCATGATCTCCTCTTGTTGAGCTTGTCAAACTCGATAAGGAGGCTTGTTAGGCAGTGAGCTTCCTGGTAGGAGCTCAATTGCATGGTCATCATCCCTCATTTTAGAGGTAGCTCACTAGGGATGTCATCAATGAAAACATCTTGGGATCCATTTAGGAAATTAGACAACTCTATTTCCTCTTGATTCCCTTTATTGCAAGGATATGGTGTTCCCCGACTCATTAGCATCTATGTATATGCTCTCTTCCCTGTAGGTGAAGTAGATTCTCTTTTCAGGGAACTTCATGTTGGAAGCCATGCGGTTAACCATGGTGCCCCAACGATAACATTTTCCTGTTTGAAAGGGAAGATGAAGAAATCCTTTTTTTCCACATTGCTTTGGACATGAAGCTTTAATTTTCCAATGAAAGAAGTAACTAAGACGTCTTGTCCCTTGATAGCTCCATTGGATTTCAATGTATCTCTCATCTTGTGGGCTTGTATGCCTAGCTTGGTGGACAACTCCGTGGACAATTCATGAGACATATACTCCCCCCCTCGATCGGAACGGAGGGTTCCCATAGTACATTTCAAGACATTTTCAGCCATAGCCAGAAATTGTTTGAAGCACATAAAAACTTCACACTTTGCTTTAAGCGAAAATACCCATGCATGCCTGGAGTAATCATCAATGAAAGTCATGAAGTACAGGTAATTGCCCAAGGACGGAGTTTGCATGGGCCCACAAACATCATTATGCACAAGCTGCAACCTGCATGTGGCCTTAATTGAACCATCCTTTGGAAACTTAGAACGCTGCATTTTACCCAGAATACAGCCTTCAAAAACATGTTTGACAGGTGCTTCAAGAGGCGGCAAAGAAGCAACCATATCAGATTTCTGCAAACGCAGCAAACCGGTGAGGCGGTTCGGGGCGGGCAACAAGAGAGGCAACCTCTAAACACCCCTCAAGGCTCCCGTGCTGCTCAATTGGGGCTGGGGACAACCACAAGCACAACACAACAACCAACCCACAGCCAAACCCAAACAAGATAGGGGCACCACCTAGTTAGAGAGTCCTCCCCTCTTATATTCTCTAGGAGAATAGCCATATCTTTCATCGGTAGAGAAGGAAGGTGAAGAAGAAGGAGAAGAGGGTGACCTCTTTCTTGCCCTTTTCTTCCTTTGTTTCATCTCTTCCCTTTTGGAGTGACGAGGAGAAAGACTATGGATTAACCGTTTCCTCTTGAGAGGAGTTGGCGATCGTTTAGTCCACCTCTTCGTGGAGCCACATCTTTGAAGGAACTTAAGGATTCATTACTTTCTTGTTCTTTGGATTCCTCCTCTCATATGGAAGAGAGTCTTCTTTTGGGGGTCTCATCAAGAGGCCTCCTAAGCTCTCTCTCCTCTTAGAGAGGGAAGGAAATCCCATAAGCACGAAGTTGTTGAGTAACATTGGCTTGCAAAGTCTTGTTGCAACCTAGTGACAAGATAATTAACAAACATGGGGGCATTATCATTAGCACCTTCATGTGTAAAATCAAAGTTATCAATGTTCATTCTACTCTCTTGGTTATTGTCAGACATGTTAATTAGACTTATGTGTTTACTTAGTGTATGCTTTGGCAATTCAAAACCTTAGTTGCTACTCCTCTTAGCCTTTGAAAATAGGCACTTAAGTATCTACACCCACGGCTCGAATTGGTTAATTATAGAGGGTAGTGGAGTGAGTCTAACATAGAGAAAATGCCGAGGTATACCTCCTTTTGGACTTCTTATGGCTCAATAATGGTAAAGCCCAAGGCAAGTCTAAATAGACTCCATTATTATGACCAAAGCCCGCGAGTTGTGCACCATATCCCACATAGTGGGCTCAACAAAATCGACAATAGATCCCAGGCCCACTTCCCCTAATATAATTAACAAAAACAACCATTAATAGGCTACTTAAGGACCTCTCTTCTTAAGCAAGAAAAGAGAAACCAAATGCTCTGATACAAATGTCATGGAAATGGCCTATGAACTTTGAGAGTAGCAGAATTAGGAAATTAGGTGAAGCACTTTTGAGAGATTACTTTGTGAGCATAGCAAGTGAACTTAATTGATGGTAGCAACATAAACATGGTACTTAGTTAACTTGGCATGAACAATAATTTTTGCAAGAGAGAAAGTTTAGAGAACATGACAATAGTTGAGAACTGGATTCATATGGAGCCGGTCCCCCCTCCAATAGGAATTTGTATTATAGTTTCTCCCACCAAGAGACACTTGGTACAATAAAATCTTTGTGTTCCTTGTGACCTACGTGATGCAATGAAGATGGAAAGCTTCATGCATCACAAGCATAACATAAACTTGTAGAAAACACTAACTATCCCAAGGCCTCAAACACCTTCAAAGGTGGAGAGAGCTAGCGGGGAATGAGGGAAGGGAAGAGGAATAAGAAACATTCCATAGGAGAAAGAAATAGTTCCTCACTTATCATTACTCTTCTTGCTAGCATACATAATAGCATAGTAATGGAGATGGAGAAGATGGCAAGCTTAAGCATTGAAGCATGGCTCTTGGTTGGATTTGCATTCCATAGCCAAGAGTGTTGATGTAGTCTCTAACTTCTCACAAGCTTGGAGAAGGAGGTGGTGTTCCTCAACTTTCACCAAGTGAGAATCAATCCACCAAATGAGTGTGTGTGTGTGTGTGGTGTATATCCCCCTAGCACCCCCCTTGCTTGCTTGGGGCGAGTTACAACTTTTCCACATGCTGCAAGCTCATTGGACCCCTCTCCCCCCTAGCCAATCACATGCAGCATGCATTCAAGTACATGGGTAGTCTTTAGACAAGTGTCCTCCTTACCCCTTAGAGAGGGAGAGCTTGAAAATATATAGATATTTGTTGGATGGAACTAGAAGCTCATTGTACCCCTCTTTAGCCCAACCAATAGCATTCAAGCACACCATGTGGTTAAGCTTAGTGAGAGTCTGACATGTGTCCCATGTGCCCTTTTAGAAAAGGGGTACCCTTTGGGTGAGTGTAAGGTTAGGTCAAAGATTCCCCTAACTTTAGGATTTTCATGCATAGGAAGCTTTTCAAGCAACTTCCTCATTAAGTGTGTAGGTTCTCTTTTTGACTCAAGCATCTTACCTCCCATGCATAGGAAGCTTCTCAAGCAACTTCCTCATTAAGTGTGTAGAGTCTCTTTTAGACTCAAGCATCTTACCCCCCATGCATAGGAAGCTTTTCAAGCAACTTCCTCATTAAGTATGAGAAGTACCTTAAGTACCTTAGTCATCAAGCATGACAAGCACCTTAGGTGAAGTTCCCACCTCAAGCCCAGCCCTAGCTTTTTGCCTAAGGTCAAAGGCAAGTTTGGGTCGGGTTTCCACCTCAAGCACAGCCCTAGCTTGCTTAAGGTCAAAAGACAAGTTTAGGTCGGGTTCCCACCTCAAGCTCAGCCCTAGCTTGCTTAAGGTCAAAGGACTTTTAACACTAACCATTGGAGATCTTTAACGAAGCTAACCCTAAGGTCTTTTAAGCTCCATTAGATGCACATTGCTCTTTGATAGACTACCTCCTTTTGGACCCTTATTGAGATGTAACCATCTCTCCTCTTGGTCCCCTTTTGAGGTAAGTCTAGAAGCACTTATTGCACATTGCTCTTTGATAGACCATCTCCTTTTGGACCCATATTGAGATGCAACCATCTCTCCTTTTGGTCCCGTGTTGAGATAGGTCTAGAAGCACATGTCTCTATTCTAACACTTGTTCCCGTTTATTCTCCCACATTAAATGATCAGTTTAATATGAGAAAATCATCTGGTAAAGTTAGATATTATATTTTATGACAAGCACCCACTTTAGAAGATGCACAAAAGCTTATGGTTGTCCTTGAGAACTTTTGCTTGCATAGTGGGCTGATTGAGAACGAATCCAAGACAAAAATTATGCTTGTGAAAACCAATCATAAGGAGAAGCCATGCATTGTGTATAGCAATGAGACACTTGAAGTTGTTGAGAGCTTTAAGTACCTTGGCCTTGAGGTTCCGTCCAATCACAAGTGGCATGAATGTGCTATGCGTCGTTTGGAAGCGGGAAAGAGAGTATTTTATGCATTTGAGAACATGTGTAATGCGGGAAACATCAATTGTTGGGTTCTCAAGAAGTATCTTTTTGATGCATTGGTGACACCGGTTCTTCTTTATGGAGTTGAAGTGTGGGGCGGGAGCATCTCAAAGTCTACTTGGAAAGAGTTTGAGAATGTCCAAAAGCGTCTTCTTACAACCTTTCTCCAAGTGAAGACACAAACACCATATATGCTCCTACTTCTTGAGTCGGGATGTCTTCCAATTGAGGTATGGCAAGATCTTGAGCAGCGGATGGATGCAAGACATAAAGAAATGGTTTGGGAGATGGGATGCATTACACTTGCTACATGATGCTTCAATTAACTCCCAAGCGAAGCTTTTCTACAAGGCCAATGTATTACAGCTTGGGAGAAATCTGGTGGGTAACGCTTCATACATTACACCACCCATATTGCCCCCAACTACAAAACCATGTTCTTCGCTGAAAGAGGAAACCATACTCACACTTACATGATTGAGCCTATCCCCTTGTCGGTGATACGCACTATCGCAGCCATTCGGCTTAGCTCCCATTTCCTTCGATGCGAGATACGACGTTGGGGCAATGGAGAAGAGTCAAATCGACTGTGCACATTATGCTCACTACAAGCTTGAGAGTCTGAGTATCACACACTACTAGAGTGCTCAGCTTTTGGTCACATCCGAACTTGCTTCTTTCACATTTTCAGCCATGACTTAGACCTACACACTTTCCTCTCCCAGCCAAAGTGTGGGCTCTCCATTGCGACTCTCATCACCACAATTTTGGAGCATCAAGAGTCACTCATCAACCATACACATACTACATCACATGTAACTTTGGTCCCATAGGTCATATTTGACCTCCGAGGACGATAATAAAATCTCTCTCTCTCTCTCTCTCTCTCTCTCTCTCTCTCTCTCTCTCTCTCTCTCTCTTTCTCTCTCTCAGTGTGAAGCAGATAAAGACTGCAACACGCGCAACACACATCTAGTGAAGGCGAAAATTATCGTCTCTGGAGAGTGTGTACCATCCATGGAGCACTAACTGTTGTCCCTAGAGAGTGGCACCATCCGTGGAGCGCATGGTGGTAAGCACGCAACTCTCTCTCTCTCTCTCTCTCTCTCTCTCTCTCTCTCTCTCTCTCTCTCTCTCTCTCATGACGTGCATGGCGATGGTGATACTAGAGAGCATGCAGCTAACAGAGTATCTGAGTGGTGGAGGTTGACAGATCGCAAA
>NC_140956.1:90579277-90759277 GCF_014529385.1 Adiantum capillus-veneris | reverse complement strand
AAAGTGAGTCAACTTGGTGTTTCCCCGTCCATAGAATTTTGACCTATAATCTTAAAAGTGAATGTCTTAAGATGATTTAAGAAGACGTGGTCCATGATGGATATTTTGGGTCCAAACGAGTATATACTTATTTGCACATTTTAAGGAGTTTAGGAATTTGCAATGTAACTACTCAAAACCAAAGAAGGGGGGGGGGGGGGACTAAAACAACAATGATAATGGAAAAATAAAGGAGACTTCTAGGTTTGTTTCACAAGGCAATTAAGACTTAGCCCCACAAGGACTAGAATGTGGGCAATCACTTCCATAATAGACACGAGCAAAAATCATGGTGACCAAACGTTCTAAAATGCCATGGCCCTTGCAATTTCTTGGTGTATGGCCTCGGACATGATAGCCCTGCTCTCAACTATGTTGGTCTTACCATCTTCCTTGAAAAAGATCCCAAGTGGATAGAAAAGATGACAAAAGGACATGGATTGCTATATTCCCACCATCTGAGGTACTCAACCATGCTATCAGCACAGCCGGATGGCCTACTTGCTTATGTGTGGGAGAATAGGAAGATGTACTCCCCAAAGAATGATCTTCTGCGCTCAAAATTAATGACCATATTGTAAATGCTAGCGGTGACAATCAGGAGAACAAAGCTAATAAAGATGCTCTTGAATCAAATGATAGATTGAATGATGCGGGGCAGCTTGGCTTCCCTACCATATTTGGCAACATTCACGCAGTCTCACTACTTTTCCAAGCTCATACCTTATTTCTTTGACTGTTGAGTGAAAATGGGGACATCAAGGGCGAGTGCAGTATGGAGGGGGGAGCGATCGCAAAGCAGGGTGGTTGCGGGCGGCAACGATCTGGAGAATTGAGTGCTGATATGGTGCAGCAGTTTATGGCAGCATAGCGGTCTGATGGCATGGTGAGAGAATACGGATGCAGGACGTAGACCAAGCAGCAGCAAGCAGCCGTAGTCCAGATCAAGCATAGGTAAGAAAGGTGTGTAGGCCGGCTCAAAGCAATCGAGGCTCTGGCGTGATGAGAATCGATGGGGTTTTCAACATGCATGCCAAGGGAACAAGCAATATATTGATCACACGGCCACATACCAAAGCTTGCAAGAAATCATTACTACAGTCAAAGGCCATCCGCAACATTGTAGTAGTCCGGCTTTGCAAGGTGGGACATAAAGTAGCTGGCCACGAGCTAATTGAAAGCAAGGTTGTGCTTGCTCGTGCCCTTGTTCATGTTATATTAAATCTCCATGGCACAAAAAAGAAGTAGCATCCACAGTAAGGAGAAAAAAAGAGTGTGTGTGGGAGAAAGGAAGGCGCAATCTCAAAAGCAGTAACGGTAGACTTGCCATTCTTGGCTTTCACTTGTTCCAGCTGCTTGTCATCACATGCATTGCGCTCGGTGATTGCAGCTTCACTCATTATGAAAATCCTAGCTGAGTTGGAATGACTCAATCCTAATTAAGCTCAAATTGGCAAGGAACCAGTCTCAACATGGCATCGTGTGCTTCCCTAACTCTACCCGTACACTCATCTGTAGATTGTGCAGCTTCCTTGGCCACTGGCTTCATTGCGCTAGCTGGCTCAGCCACTGTCTCCTTGGACGTCCTTCAAAGTAGCTTCATCAACCTACTACAACCCGAACAGGTCACCTGACCCACTGCCAGCTCGGATATGGCGTACTCAAGCTCTTGGCGGTGAGTAATCTGTGTGGCGTCCATTTCTTACGTGTTGCCTCTTGATTGCAGAATGGTGGGCGTATCCTGAACGTGTAACCATCCTAAGATCTCTCTCTCTCTCTCTCTCTCTCTCTCTCTCTCTCTCTCTCTCTCTCTCTCTCTCTCTCTCTAAGCTAACACCGTTTCCATCCGCTCTTCATGCACAATATCGCCATCAGCAGCCTTGGAGCCCTCGCTACAACCTTTTCCATCACGGCACCAGCCATTGTTGACATGGACGACCCCATCCATTGTTGCCCTGCACGACCCCTAAAGATGCCTGCATCATGCAGCAAACTGATAAGAGCTCTTGAGAGCGGTGATGAGAGAGAGGAAGAAAGGGGGTGCTGAGTCTTGATGCTGAAGGAGCCCAAGGGCAGCTGCGATCAAGATCTTGGAATAATTCAACAATGGTAGGGAGTGCAAAAAGAGGCCATCGTTTTCTTGGGACAACTCATGTAAGATACCTTTCTGAGATAAAATCGAAAGTGCCGCAGACTTAGCACTAGGCCTAATGGAGGAGCTCTCTGAGCCACACACACACACACACACACACACACACACACAGCTACACACAATCGACGCAGAGGAGGGATGATGCACGAGCTATATTGTTTCAAATCTTGCAAATCTACAGAGATTCACTCACCTATCCACTCTACTCCAAACTTAAAACGATCATGTTTCCATGCGTGAACGTCTTTTTTTTATGACACAAAAAACTATAGAGCGTCAATTATCATTTAGAAATAAGATTCGCCACCACTTCGGTGCATCTGAAAGCCTTTACACACACCACACTTGCTCCTATAGATTGCACGAAAAAAGAGGACTATGTTTTAGAGCACATCGTAATTGAATAAAAGAATCCTGAAAAAATCTCTTATGTGAGTATTTAAAAAAGAAAACAACCCACCACTACGACATGTAACTCTCTTTAGTGCTCACTAGGGTTCCTTTCCTTGTAAATGAACATTCACTTCATATTTCAAAACTAATACCTGTCCATCATTAAATTTAGACATGTCCATCATTAGATTTACACACTCTTCATTTAAATGAGTGTCCACTATTTTATTTCAATCAATCACCATTTTTTATCTATAAAAAAATGCTTAAAAATATAGATAAATTTTGTTTATATTTTAGTCAGCAAAAAAAGAAGGCATCTCTATAGCCTTTGCCCTTTGGGCATGTAAAAAAAAAAATTTGGACAATCTCAAAGAGATTATACATCATTGGATCAAACTCTTATGAATATACTTTTTAATCCAAAAAGATAAATGTAACTTTAAAAAATAACATTTAGAAGACAAGATTTCTTTTCATTCAGAAGGCTTTTAGGCCTCTTTAGTTTCATCCACAAGATTTTTAAGCCTCTTTAGAGACCCTTGTCAAGCAATGAAAATTGAACCTTCACCCATAGTGAGCTAAGACTTTAGCGGGCCCCAAAAAAAATCAATACTTTCAAGTGAAAGTGAGGGCAAACCAGCATAGCAAATAATAAAATTTCAAATGAACCCAAACTTTCTTCTTATGTGAGACTTGTTTTATAAAGCCAACAAAATATGAAATTTAAGGTCTGACCATTATGAGAAGCATGCCCACCATGATGCTATGTACTTCAGTCCAAACAAGTCACTATTTCTGATGTCTTTTTTTCGGAGTATGTTTATAGATTTCTAAATGGTGGGAACGTGTTCGTTTGCTGGTGATTGGGTGCATTTGTTTGTGTAAATGCATGCAACTGTTTGGGATGGTTTCTTGTCGCTCGCGTTATCACTTGCATGTATTGCTTGTGACCATTGACAGTTGAGAGGAGAAGGGATCTAAAGGCAAGGCAGTCAGGATATGGAGCAACCATGGATTGAAGGCCTCCTGATTAGTTTTTTTTTTTGCAGGATGCTGTCTACCGTGTGTGTTTCCTTGTTCTGTGTCTTTTCAGTTGTGTGTGATCATTTACATGTGTAATGCTTCGTATTTGTTGTGTAAGGGATTTTGAAGGTGGCGTTTCTTAGTGTGCTACGTGTGAACGCGTTGAGGTCACGTCGAGCATTCCCTTCCCCCTTTTTCTCCCTACTTGTCCCTCTTCTTTTCTCCTCCCGTGTCTAAAAAAAATTCGCGAGATTCAAAATGTGGGCTCTTCTCGTGTCACGAGTCTACTGACGCAACCTTGGTGTCGATTCCCCCCCCCCCCCCCCCCCTCTCTCTCTCTCTCTCTCTCTCTCTCTCTCTCTCTCTCTCTATATATATATATATATATATATATATATATATATATACGACAAGTGAAATCTTCTCTCGGCTAGGTCTTCCTGTCCTCTTCCTTTTTCTCCCCCCCCCCCCCCTTCCCCTACCTTGCATCTTGCATTGGTCGTCTCTTGTTCTCCCTCTCCCCCCCCCCCCCCCCCCCCCCCTCTTCTATCCACTTCCCCCCAATTCTCTCTCTCTCTCTCTCTCTCTCTCTCTCTCTCTCTCTCAGACCTTGTTGACTCTGTTCGAGGTTGAAAAAATACAATTTGTGCGTCGTTAGTTTTATAAAGCCAACAAAATATGAAATTTAAGGTCTGACCATTATGAGAAGCATGCCCACCATGATGCTATGTACTTCAGTCCAAACAAGTCATAACATCCACTGATTTAGAAGTGAGTGACCACTGATTTTCTTCCTTATACACCAATAAACAAACTATAAAGCCTAAAATAATGTTGTGTAATTTTAGTTAGGTAGTCTCACACGAAGGGAGGGGAGGGGAGGGGAGGGGAGGGGAGGGTAAATTTAATAAATTATCCCCTCCACTAACTCCACTTCAAAGAGGTACAATTAGATTTTGGGCATCTTACCTCTCCCTTCTTCATGTGGGTGTCCAATCAAGGGTCACTTTTCATATTTGAAAATGCTCATATTTGCACAATCCTTCTCAAAAAACACTAATTTTTTAAGCTAAGTGTCATTAAATTTGTCTCTAGCTTTGACTTTTTTGCAAGCTAAACAATGCCCAATTTAGCAATCATATAAGTGACAACAACATTTATCTACTAAGAATAGAGTTGATAAATATGCAAAGGTATTATTGAGAACTTTAGGACTACTTTTTGTTCTCAAAAGGAGTTTGCATAGGTGTCGCCTTTACACTTTGGGCGGGCTAGAAACCAAAACCAGAAGAAAGATCTTGCTAAGGCTCTTGAAAACTCAATTAATGCCCTTGTATCCTATCACAAGAAGATTTAGAAATTTTCTCATGTAGGAAAACGGAGTCTTTTCCAGTGTGTTTCATACAATGAATAACATCATGAGCTCCTGCTCGAGAGGCACCGCATGCCTAGCTAGGTACGATTGGGGGCAGGGGACCGCCGGCCCGGTGGTCCCCTGCCCCCAATCGTACCTAGCTAGGCATGCGGTGCCTCCCTCACAGAAGCTCATGATGTTGAGGTAAATCACAATGTGGGAATTATTGTGAGAATTTGTCCAAAACTTCTTGTGTATATATGGCCACCATTGGCCAATAAGCATCGAAACCATATTTGGCCAAAAGGATACTTTGGCCTCCTTTGTGGAAACTAATGATAGGAATCGCATAACTAGCATGATGTGAAAGAAACACTTACATAGCTGTATCACATGGGCACATGGCAAGGGGTTCTATTTTCAAATATGAACAAACACTATTATATTTGAAAGAGAGTGTTGGTCTCCATCAAAGAGTTGGACCTCTTTTTCAAAGTACTATAGCTTTGACATGATTAGAAATGATGAGTTTCATTGAATCTTTTAATACATAGGTTCTATATAACGATACTTACAATGAGAAGAATTGAGGTTTGTTGGGCATAACATTTAAAAAATCAAGAAATCACAGAGCAACTCTAACCTCATTTTGGTGGTTGTGTAAACTTGTAACCTTATTGTTTCTAAAATTAATGTATGATAGGATTCAAAATTAGACTTAATTTGTTGAGAAATTACTAAGTTTGAAGCTCCTAAAAATGTGTAGTTTACTTGAAAATTCTTTGAATTGCCAATTTTTATTGAACTAACACAATTTTTGAAAAGATCTTTGACAACCCAAGGTGCCTATTGTCAACATTTTCATTATCTCAAATCATTTATATTAAGCAAGTGCACTACTTACAAGATACTTTCCCTCTTTAACATAAGTGCCTATTAAAAGGATTTATAAACATAGACAAAATATTATTATTTTTAAATGCTATACAAATTTTTTGAAACTTTTTGTAAATAAGAATTCAATATTTGGTGATTTTTTTAACTAGAATGTTAAGATATATAAAAATCTCATTAATAAATTTTCTCTTTGTTTTGACAACCCTCAATCTCATAACCTAATTGCACTATGAGTAGGAACTAAAACTTTTGTCCAAAAACAGAAAAACAAAAAAAAAACAAAGAAAGGTGTCAAATTGAAGAACTAGTGTTTTTATTTTGAGGAAAATTTCAATGGATGCTTTATTAACTTCTTCCTTGGAGTCTCCCATACACTTGAGAGGCCTTTGAGAGCATTACTTGAACTCTAGCTTTATCTAAAAATATCCAAGCTCCACCTTCCTTTGGACAACTTTTTCAATTATGAATCTCGACGTAGAAGTGCAAATTCAAAGATACAAAGAATAGTTTTTTGACAAACAAAAATGGTTGTTGGTGCTATACCAAAGAAACATGGCTATTGGGTTGTACAAAGGACCCCTTGATCACAAACATTGCCACTTCAATCAAAAGATACTCTTTCAGAAAGGTGGTTTTGACATGGGACCCCTCAGGACTATTCTTCACGGGGTCTTAAAAGAAGACCAAGCGGTGGGATCGAGGGCAAGGAAGTCGGGCACGGTTCCTGTGGAGATCGTCATCGTCCACTTAAACTAGCAAAAGTAAACAAGGACAAATATAGTAAGCAAGGACTAGTAGACCTATGTGGCGGTCTCTGGCGGGGAATTGGCCATGCTAGCAAAGAATATGATGAGGTGGAGCCCGGGGAAATTTGAATCGCTTGTAGGGGAAATTCAAATCGGCAAAGCAAGGGGAAGGGGGTGGGGTGAGAGGGGCCTCGACTTGGGTGAACCAGCAGGGACATCGAGCGAGTGAGGATATTGAGGAACTTGAGCCTCAGGGACAACAGGATGTCCATGGAGTAAGGCTTCTCAAGCAAGGGACAACAAGGGCAACTGTATCAATGGAGCAAGGGAACAAGGTACATTGGGTGTTTGTAAGTTGTTCCCTACTTTTTTTTTTCTAAAGTCAACAAATTTGCTTCGAGTCTAATGCATGCTCTTTAAGAAATTGTGGGCACCTACATTCTGCAAGCACAATTTTTGGGACAGTGCTTGAGGAGCACTTTCTAGAGGCAAATGGTCTCGTTTATGAGTTTGGAATAGCCTTGGAGATATCTCGACCTAGTAAAGGTAAGAGGGCTTTATTGAAAATTCTTAGAATATTATCATAAGAGTGGTCCTTCTTCATATATCTTCATGATCAAAGTGTCAATGGATAGCTTGCATGAAAAAAGTTGAATCTATACATGCATGTCCACCCATGATGCAAAAAGCGGAGCCTAAGAAGCTTGTCATGTAAAATTTGGGGGTTAATCTGCACAATTTGGGGGACTAGAAGGGTGCAAATCTTTTGTGTGTGTGTGTGTGTGTGTGTGTGTGTGTGTGTGTGTGTGTGTGTGTGTGTGTGTGCGTGTGTGTGTGTGTGTAGTTGTTTTAACATAAATAATAATACATCATTGAACTTTTACATTCAAAAGACAGCTGGCTCCAGAGAAAGGGAAATGATAAGTACAAAAACAACTCAGTCTTAGAATTATTTTTGTGCAATGCTTATAAGAATGAAGCCTCATTCCAGTATACAGATATTAGAAGTACTTCCCTTGCAGTAGGTGTATGTGTAATCATGTGTGGACAACTGCTTTAAGCCAAAAAAAACTTCCAAGATAAGATAGAGTTCTTACCTGCATCCATCCAAACAAGACAATAGATATGTTAGCCTTGGATGTGTTTTACAAGTATCAATGGACTATACCAGTTGTTATCCATGTCCATCTCATAACTTTTTTTTAACTTACAAGCTTAGTCCAAAGTATTTATGTTGTTTTTCTAAAAAATGTTTTATTATCCCACAGTTTATTTTGTATTTTATTCTTATCAGAAGCCCATAACCTCTCCAAGTGGCATGCTCCCCCTTTATTAAAAAAAACCAACTTTTTACCAAATTAATGAGTCTCCATCACACGAAGCCGTAAAGAAGCCTAAAAAATACCATTATGTGTTCAAACTTGTTTTTGTTTATTTAGAACTGATATCGTTTATGTTTATATGGAATCCAATCCTTCCCAAGTTTATAAGTCACAATCTCTTAGCAATCTCTTAGCAAGCCAAGTGGCAGAGAACCTTTATGGTGACTTAGCCCATCCAACTGTCAAACCAAAAAAAGAGCTAGATGTTTATATTGATTTTTTGTACTCGACCATGTGAATGCAAATAGTGTATCGCATCATCTCGTCCAAACAACTAATATCGAATAGATTCAGCAACAGTATGTAACCGTGCCATATTCCCCCAAAGTCCCCAACATTTATAAAAACATGCAACATCAACGTGCTGATGGGCAAAAAAGACCCCAATATTCACTAAGCCAACCCAAACAGTGGGATTTACCAGGTTTTCTATGCGACAGTCATCACGATGCCAAGTTTTAAGTGACAGTACCAAGTGTAAGAACCAATATACATCCGGGGTATACCCCCATCCCAAAGCTCCACTATGTACCGACAGGTTACTTACCATCAGAGTTTTGCATTGTCAAGCCAAGCGGCACCTAACATACACTTCTCTCCAACATCAGTGCGCAAAAAAATCCCCTTTATATATACTTAGCCAACCCAAAACGGTGGGCTTTACCATGCTTAAAGCAATAGTGGTCAAGATGCTACTCAAAAAATTAGTACACACCAGGGGTATACCCCCCATCTCAAAACTTTTTGATGAACAGGTTACTTATCACTAGAATTTGCCAAGCCAAGCAACTTAAATATATATATATACCTCCTATTCAAAAAAACCAGTGAACCAGTTAACATAGAGTAACATCGAATCATAATTTTACTGTGTAAAGCAGCCATATTTATTATGCAAAAACCCAAACTTTAAGGATCACCTTCATTCAAACCATATAATTATGCAGACCCATTCGGTGGGCCTTATCAGGCATTCAGTGAAGGTGATCAAGATACCATAGCCTGGTTATGTTCGCAATTTAAACAAGAAAGAAAACCAAGTTCAGTAAACAATGACAAACTTGGGTTGGTTGAGCTACAAGCTCAATGTTTGGTGTAGCAATGAGTAACGAAAACCAACACACAGTCCTAACTCTCAAGTAAAAACACACCCAAAGCTAAGTGAGGGGCAGAAAGCACCCTCACCTATTTAAATAGAGGAGGGAAGACCACCATTACTCCTAACGTGCACAAAATCCTCCCAAGTACTGAGTATAGCATGCCCCTTCTAGGGAATCAACAATATGCATCCGCCTCATTAGTGGTCCGGCTCAGTGGAGCAAGTTTACCATAGCACCTCACGGCAGGGTAGGTGAGGTTCAGTAGAGAGACCCACATTTTTTACTTGCCAGCATGCTTAAGTGGCAGTTATTAGCCTATAAGGGTTCCATCCCATGGTAGATTTAAACTTAGTGTTTCTTTAAAAAGTTGTAGGTTTTACAGTGTAGTTATCTACCTAGGGTGACAACATTAGGGTTTAGTAAATTATTTTCTAATATGCTGAAAACTCAAAAGCAAGTAACAAAGTGTGTGTGTGTGTGTGTGTGTGTGTGTGTGTGTGTGTGTGTGAGAGAGAGAGAGAGAGAGAGAGAGAGAGAGAGAGAGAGAGAGAGAGAGAGATGACTGTAAAAGGAAGAGCCGTGTTGTGTGTTTATAGAGAGAGTGGATGGACCTCAATGTTCCTTTTCACGAAGATATCACTTCTGAGACATTTGTTGAGGGTGAAGTGAGTAAGGATCTTGAGATGTACAACCTCTTCAAAGCTGAAAGTGTCGAGGTTGAGGTCAATGAAGATCCCTACCCTTTGGGAGATCCTAATTACCCAAAGCAAACCTTGAACCAGCTTGCGTACATCTCAAAGACCTTTTCATTCGACGAGGATTTGTACTCATTGATGCTAGAAGATTTGCAAGGCATAATTAGGTTGTCACTTGATCTGTTGAAGTCATATGATGCACGAGGAGTGATGGACCTAAAGAACAGGGTTAGAGAATATTTGAGTCTAACCACAGAAGGAGACTCACAACAATGCTACATGTTCTTGAAATCATTTGGCTTGAAGATACCCAGGCTGGGAGCATATAGTTCATGCAACCCATTCTCCTTCAAGGGGTGGAAAACGCTTACAAGTTGTTGCCACCATAAGTGCAATCCAAGCATAATGGTGCACGCACCAAAGAAAGCATGGCATATGTCTTGAGTACGTAAGGGACTCAATTGTTGCTTGTGGTTGCACGATGAGAGGGAAGGCTATTCATCATGATGTCTCTTCTTGGCCCAAGAGAAAATACTGTAAGTCCTCTTCAAGAATTTCGATTGAGACATGCTTGTTTTGAGTAGAGCAAGAGCTTACGGCTATCATGATCAAGTATCAAACAAGGTTGCTGCTCTATCGGCCTGGTTTGCGCGCTAACCTCTACCACTTGCCAATGCATCCGATTGTTGTTTCATGTTTTGTGGATGACTTGTTTGACATTGGAACATGTCGTCATGTTGCAAAACTCTCACGGTCAAATGAGGCTTTTCACATACAGGATGCATCTGAATTGGATCACACAATCTATCGCTTGTTTATGATTTCAAAAGAGGTGCAGATGTTGCTACATCAAATGTGTGTACAAGGTACAACAATTGGCCACGAAATTGTGTATCAAAATGTTTCATGGTTAGTGTGTGTTCGACTAAGTGCAAGCTTCAATTAGGGATGATCACTAGCTAAGCTATAATTTGGTGTAATGTCAGAAGGTTTTGCTGACCATGATTGGGTGGCAATGCTTGTAGAAGTTGTTCTCTTGCAAGATCTAAAGAAGGTAGCATCGGATGCTAGTCTTCTTGCTTCACTTTCTATTGTCTTGCTCAATGGAAACGTGCCTTGTATCAGGTACTTTTTGTATAGCCGTACAATTCGCAAGAATCTGATGAAAGTATACAACCCTTCATCCTCATCATTCAAGATGAGTGGATGCTATAAATGGCTCTTCGCTTCTCATGAAACAATGCTTGGGCCGTAGACAACACATTCAAGACAAACATCTTTGGGTTGCCTCTCTATGTCACTATCTTGCCCATTCAAAACGGAGTGGGGGTTCCAATATGGTTGATGATGTGCAAGTAATGTGAGTACTAGCCAAGAAAAATGGGCCTTAGAGTTGAACTTCAAGATGCTGTTTGCAAGGCTAGGTGCAGTTCGGCCTACTGCCATTGACATTGACAAGAATCTACAGGAGTCAAAAGTGATTATCAAGGTGGTCCATGAAGAAGGGGGGTGGCAACATGTAGCATGCCATGTGTTGCTTTGCTGGTTCCATGTGAAGAAGGCATGGGTGTAGAACCTCTTGCCACAAGTTTGTGATACGTTAGTTGGTCGTTCATTTCTCTTTTTTGGCATGACATGCAAATACAAGTTGCTACCTACATTGGTGTCAACTTGGTTGTGTAGGTCCCTAAAGTAAAGCAGGATGATGTGTATAATCGCTTGTTCAAACCTAATGCATGCACCACTCAAGGAGATGTTTGATAGGGGATACACGGACTTGTTGCATACATACTCAACACACAAGAATATACAACATAATGTCACAAACGGCTGGTGTGGTTCAAGGTGTATGTGGTGGAGAAGGTGGTCGAGGTTCACACGTATATTCCCACATGGCAACGTTAATATGACAAACCTAGTTGAGAGATTATGGCAGTATATCAAGTATACTTTTCTAGATGCAAAGATAAACAAGTCAATTCTGGTTTTCCTACATGCGCCTGTCAGAGATTCGCTACATGGAACAATTTTCGATGGAATATTGATGGAGTTCTTCCAGTAAAAGTAGGAACTTGGTAAGAGCCGGCACACAACACTGAGATTGATTGCATTTTCAACTAGGTTGGTTTTCACTCTCATGTTTTTATGACTTTTGGCTCTTACTTCAATGGATTCTGGCCGTTTCAGTCAATTTGGTCGGAGTAAGCAACATACAGGTAGACTGGCAGCAGGTGAAGCAACCTCAAAAGATTTAAGAGTGACTCCTCCATGCTTGAAGTGATATATGAGATCACTCTTTGCTTCAAAATCCTTATCGTGTCATTTACAATGCAGGGGTATCATGTGAGCATCCAATGCAGCTACTGTGATTGTCCAAATTGGGGATCAAAATGCAAGCACCTCTATGGGATCCGCCTAATAGTTGAAAGACACTTCCCTCGAATGTGAGATTTTCTCCCAACTGTTGATAGTTTGCATGCTTTGAGCTAGATAGTAGATGTATAGTGTCATAAAATCTAATATCTAGCTAACGCAAATGATTTTCTCATATTAAACTGATCATTTAATGTGGGATAATAAACGAGAACAAGAGTTAGAATAGAGACATGTGCTTCTAGACCTATCTAAGGGACCAAAAGGAGAGATGGTTGCATCTCAATAGGGGTCCAAAAGGAGATTGTCTACCAAAGAGCAATATGTAATAAGTGCTTCTAGACCTATCTCAGCAAGGGACCAAAAGGAGAGATGGTTGCATCTCAATAGGGGTCCAAAAGGAGATTGTCTACCAAAGAGCAATGTGTAATAAGTGCTTCTAGACTTATCTCAGCAGGAGACCAAAAGGAGAGATGGCTGCACCTCAATAGGGGTCCAAAAGGAGATTGTCTACCAAAGAGCAAGGTGTAATAAGTGCTTCTAGACTTATCTCAGCAGGGGACAAAGGCAGAGATGGTTACATCTCACTAGGGGTCCAAAAGGATATTGTCTACCAAAGAGCAATGTGTAATAAGTGCTTCTAGACTTATCTCAGCAGCGGACCAAGAGGAGAGATGGTTACATCTCAATAGGGTTCGAAAAGGAGATAGTCTATCAAGCTCTCCCTATGCTTAGCCACATGGGGTGCTTGAATCCTATTGGCTGGGCTAAAGAGGGTTCCAATGAGCTTCTAGTTCAATTCAACAAATATCTAGATATTTTCAAGCTCTCTCTCTCAAAGAGGTAAGGAGGAAACTTGTCCAAAGACTACCCATGTGCTTGAAATGAATTGTGCATGTGATTGGCAAGGAGGAGAGGGTTCCAATTAGCTTCAAGCTTGAGAAAAAAAGGAGGGGTCACCCAAAGCAAGAAGGGGGTATGCTTGGGGGTATACACCTCTCAAACACTCATTTTTCAAGCATTCTCACTTGATGAAATTGGAGAAACTCCATCTCCTTCTCCAAGCTTATTGAGAAGTTGAGAGCCTACACCAACACTCTTGGCTATGGAATGCAAATCCAACCAAGATCCATGCTTCAATGCTTAAGCTTGCCATCTTCATTACTATGCTATTATGTATGCTAGCAAGAAGGGTGATGATAAGTGAGGAATTATTTCCTTCTCCTATGAATATTTCTTCTTCCTCTACCCTACCCTCATTCCCCACTAGCTCTCCACCTTTGAAGGTGTTTGAGGCCTTGGGACTAAGGCCAGGGATGGGTAATGCTTTCTACAAGTCTATGTTATGTTCGTCATGCATGAAGCTTTCCATCTTTATTGCATCACCTAGGTCACAAGGAACACAAAGATTGTATTATACCAAGTCTCTCTTTATGGGAGAATCTATAAAGCCTATTGGAGGGGGGACGACTCCACTGAATCTGATCCTCAATTGTTGTCAAGTACTCTAAACTCTCTCTCTCTCTCTCTCTCTCTCTCTCTCTCTCTCTCTCTCTCTCTCTCTCTCTCTCTCAAAAGTATTGTTCATGCCAAGTTAATTAAAATGGTTATGTTGCCACCGTTAATTAAGTTCACCCTCTATGTTCTCAAAGTAGTCTCATAAAAATTCTCACTCTAATTCTCTCAATTCCGCTATTATCAAAGTTCATGGGCCATTTCCATTACATACATTGCATTGGTGGAGCCAAGGAACAAGGGTCTCCGTCTATAGAGGCACCACAAACCACGATGGTTGGGGGAGACAGATTGAGCATTGATGAGCAGATCAATGGTTGCATCTATGACTTGAGAGATCTTATACAAAGCCTTGAGGAGGACATTAACAAATGTGACATCAATCTAAAACCTGTAAATTTTAAGCCAGTTTCTCATCATAAGAGCTAGCATCTCGATGTTGATTGAAATGCCATCAAAGGGCTCAGTTAGACAGATCCACGCTCATGTTACTGTGACACGGCTCAATCATGGGGTGCATCGACTAGCTGGAGTTGACAATGGATGGGGGGATTATTCTGAGAGGGTCTCTATCCCTCCGGCTAGAGCTTCTACTATAGGTGTTTTAAGGCACAAGCATCGGCGCATGGAAGGAGCCGAGTCCGCTTCCAGAGGAGAAGCCGGATATTTTGTCCTCATTGCTATAGTAATAATCTTCCCTTGGATCTAATGGGGAGCCATTGATGCCACACATGCCATGCATTTCTCCCCCTATCACGAAAGGAAGCGCCTGTTGGTTCGGAGTTGCCTCTTCTTCATCGACATGTTACAATCTTCATCGACAACGTTCAAGAGGGAAGAATTGTCGATTGCACGCACACTCAACTTGAGACAATGGAGGGAACCTTCTCCATCTGTTTGGTGGATAGCTCAACCATTGAAATGGTCCTTGCATCACAAAAGCAATTGGTTTTTTACACGCTATTTGCTTGCATTGTTTTTTTGCTCTTGGAGTCAATGGGATTTGTTGGTGTGCTCATTGTCTAACAACTTTTTTAGGTAGCTGAAGATTTAGGGTAGCGCATGCACCTATCTAAGCAGATGGATTGAATTACAAAATAAGAGAACGTGTGATAGGTAGAGGGTATTATGAGGGAATGTATTGGTATCAATGGTTATGTGGAAATGAGCCATGTGCGGACATGAATGTGTGAACTACATTGTTCTAGGTGTGTATATTTGTGGGACATATTATAAGCACTTTTTGGATATGGACAATATAGTATGCTACATGCTCAATACAAGACTTGTAGCTTCTTTGGCTGTTATTTATATAGGAAGGATGCTTGCATAAGGGCTCGTCGACAATGCGTATTTGTGGCAGTTGTTTGAAGAGCTCAATTTCAATGCATCACAATATTCTTTCCTTGTTTGCATTTGGGTTCATCAAAGGAATGAGCACCATAATTATGACTAGATCATTTTTTATCATGTTATGTTGGTGCATTGAATTTGGGTAAATGCTCCTAGTGATGCTTCCCTTTGTTGAAATTGGCACGAGTTCCATTTTTTTGCATGCCGTTCTATTTCACTTGTGTGTATTTGGGTTCTCATGCATCAGAAGTGCACCATAATTGTCAATGTATAGTTAAGTGAGGGTCGTGTTATGCTGGTGCACTGGATTTGTTCATACATATGCTAGCATTCTGTGCATCTTGATCTCACTTGCACCATTTTCCATTTATTGCATGGTTTAGGGTCTTTCTCGTTGTCTACTTGTAGCTACCCAAAGCCTCACAAGCAAGGTCAAAAGTGGTGAAAATTGAAAACTTGAATAGCCAAAACTAGGGCCCTGAATACAGCATTAGGTCCAGTCGCGAACAATGTGGCACAAGACTTCTTCTCATTTAAGTAAACAAGTCGATCCTTGCATTCTGTTGGTGCTAGCCTTGCACTGTGTCTTGCTTCATCTCAAAGGTGTCCTTTCCCCTAATGTGTCTTTTGCTTGTGTGTTAGCATTATGGAGAGACAGACCAAAGAACCTGTTGTCATAGATTAGTTGGCTTGAGGTGTGAAACATCATGGCAAGCTCGACTCTATGTTACAATATACATGTGGTAGTGAGGTGTGTGAACACACTAGGATCTGCGGGGCATTTTTTCTTTCTTTAGGAGGTTTTGTCCCCCGTGCATTGTATATATGCCCATCACTCTAGGGCTATCTATCTTTATATAGCACACTAAGTAATACACTCTCAGTTGTGTGCCTTGAGCTTCCTTTGTCTTCTCCAAGCTGTGTGTGTTTCTCTGCAACCCTAATTCCAACAACTGGTATCAAAGCAGGTTGCGTCCTCCCGCGCTCAGTCACCAGTAGCTAGCACATGCCTGCTCACTTTCTCTGATTTCTGTGAGCTTAAGCGAGCGTTCGCAAGTCAACAAAAATTTTGGATAGGCTCGTAGAGCTTAGTCTGCTTAGATTTCTGATTCAGGCTCATTTCGGCCTCCGTTTCCACTACAGCTAGGTCTGCACGGGCAATTTCGTCATTTTGTGCAAAATTTTTGTCAATGTTGTTTTCTGCATAACAAGTGCCTTATAGTCTTCTACGGTTTCTGCTATATAGCACGTGTTGTTCCCGCTTTTTTTCTCCTCTTTTTGGGTAGTTTTCACATCAGGTGTGCCACATTTACCATGGATGACAACAACACAGATGTGTTCAAGATGTTTGCTGCTGAGGACAGGTTGGATGGGGACAGTTACCCTATGTGGGCTTATATGATGCAACATGTTCTTGTGTCAAAGGGTGTTTGAAATATTGTGCAGGGCATTGATGTACGTCCTGGTTCTGAGGATATATGCAATGTTGAGGATGTTGCAGGACTTGCTACTATTATAGTTGTTTTGCATACGGCAGAACAAGCTCGTTGGGATGTAAAGGACGCGCAGGCTCATGCATTGATTGCGTAGTCTGTGAAGCACACCATTGTTCCTCACATTCGTTCAACAAAATCTACAAAACAGGCTTGGGATATTCTAGCAGGTCTTTATGCAAGCCACAATGAGGCTAAAATTGCTTTGCCGCGTAAAGAGCTGGAATCGAAGATTATGCATCAGGAAGATGATATGGACACTTTCCTTGTTGGTATCAAGGATATCAATGAGCAGCTTATTTCTGCACGTGAATTCATTTCACACAGTTCCCTTGTGCAGACTGTTCTTGATGTCTTACCAGATTCTTACCAAACTTTTGCTAGTACTTGGAGACTTATGACCCAAGGAAATCCTGAAGTTGTTAAGTTTGATGCATTATGCACATTACTATTGCAAGAGCCACTTTCCAAAAAAAACAGGACTAGGCAGCATGCAGTTGAACAGGCTTTTATTGCTTCTCAAAGAAAGGGTGGTAACAGCAATGCAACCACTTCTTATGGTTCTGCTGCGAGTGGCAAAACTTCTGTTCCTAATGCTTCTACTAGTAGCAATTCGTCTGGAAATTCTGGTGATAAGGGCAAAAAGAAGATGCGTTGCCATTATTGTAAAGCTAATGATCACTTGATCAAGCAGTGTCCTAAGTTGAAGGCCAAAGAAGCTAAGAAGAAAGAGGGTGGTTCCACTACAAATGTAGCCATTGTTGAGTCTTCTGTGAAAGGAGATTGTGATGCTGATGTTGATGCAGAATGGGCTTTTAGTATAGAGTGCACTTATAATCCTGTTGTCCATGATGCATACATGTCAGTTAATGCAGATTCACATGTGTGGTATTTTGACAATGGCGCTACAAAGCACATTACCTCACATTGTGAATTGTTCACCTCTCTCGAGTCTGTCCCTCATGGGAATTCAGTCACTTGTGCCAACAATGCCTCTTATCCGGTTCAGGGAGTTGGAAAGATTGTGTTTACTCCTGCAAATGACAGTTCTTTCACACTTGTTGATGCACTTTATATACCTGGGATCAAGAAGAATCTTTTGTCTGTTTCTGCACTAGCTAGACTTGGACTTGTAGTCAAATTTGTGGATGATAGATATACAGTTCATGATCTCAGTTTTGGTGATGAAATTGTTGCATTTGGGCTTTTGTGCCATGGGCTGTATAAGCTCACTTTGTATGACAAGTGTGGACAAAATTTCGTAAATGCAATTGCAGATTCAAGGGCTATTTCATATGCAAAACTTTGGCATGCATGTTTTGGTCATCTGAATTTTGCAAGTTTGTTGCGTTTGCAAAAATCTGATATGGTTGCTTCTTTGCCGCCTCTTGAAGCACCTATCAAACACGTTTGTGCAGGCTGTATTTTGGGTAAGATGCAGCGTTCAAAGTTTCCAAAGGATGGTTCAGTTAGGGCCACATGCAGGTTGCAGCTTGTGCATAGTGATGTTTCTGGGCCCATGCAAACTGTCCTTGGGCAATTACCTTTACTTCTTGACTTTCATTGATGATTACTCCACGCATGCATGGGTATTTCCGCTTAAAGCGAAGTCCAAAGTCTTTATGTGCTTCAAACAATTTCTCGCTATGGCTGAAAATGTATCAAAATGTACTATGGGCACCCTCCGTTCCGATCGAGGGGGGGAGTATATGTCTCATAAATTTAATGCATTTCTAGCTAGTCGTGGGATAAAACACCAATGTACAGTGCCTTATACACCTCAACAAAATGGTGTTGCTGAGAGGAAAAACGGGTCACTTATGGAAATGGCACAATGTATGGTCAAAACTCAAGCTTTGCCGCATTCTTTTTGGATTGAGGCCATCATGTGTGCCACTTATGTACTTAATAGGTGTCCTATGAAAGCTTTGCAGTTTATTACTCCATATGAAGCATGGCATGATAGAAAGCCTTCTATTGAGCACATACGTGTTTTTGGTTGTTTGGCATATACTTTGGTGCCACAAACACAGCGCAGAAAATTGGATGATAAGGCTGTCAAACGTATTTTTGTTGGTTATAGTGTTGAAAGCAAAGGTTACAGGTTGTATTATCTGCAAACAAAGCGTATTCTGGTTTCACGGGATGTAGTGTTTGTGGAAGATTCTATTCAGCCCTTGCTGTCATGTACTAGAGACAGTAATGTAAACTCACAGGACATTTACGACACTTTGTTGCCTCTTTTTAGTGGTGGAAGTTCGAATGTAACTTCCAATGAGGCAAATGTACAGCCTATGGAGGTTTCAAAAAATGTTATAGATCAGCCTATTACTGATGCAGATGTACATGATGTACTTGATGAGAAAAGGGCTGAAAATGAGCAGACTAGAGGTATGTCAAAATGGCTGGTGCATACATTACGTGACAATAAATTGGATGCACCTTTGTCTAGTCGTACTCCTTTAGGCTCCCGCCATGCATCTTATGCATCAGATTGTTATGCTTTGGCTGTGTCTAGCTTAGATGATGTTGAGGAACCTCTGTCTTTTGATGAAGCACAGAATTCAAAAAATTGGATGGTCGTTATGCAATCAGAATATGATGCACTTATAGAAAATGACACATGGACTTTATGTGATTTGCCTCCTGGCAAAAAGGCCATTGGTACGAAGTGGGTTTACAAGTTGAAATGCAAGCCGAATGGTGAGATCGATCGACATAAGGCTTGACTTGTTGCAAAGGGTTATGCGCAGCAAAAAGGCATAGATTATGAAGAGAATTTTCCTCCAACTTGTCATATGACTACTGTGCGTTTTCTATGTGCATTGGTAGCTCATTTTGGTTGAGATGTACATCAATCAGGCATTGTTACTGCTTTCTTGAATGGTGACATATTTGAGGAAGTTTATGTAATACAGCCTCGCGGTTTTGTCAAGAAAGGACAAGAGGACAAAGTGTGCAAATGTAACAAGGCGTTGTATGGGTTGAAGCAATCTCCTCATGCTTCGTATGAGAAAGATGACACTCATTTGGTCAAACAAGGATTTCGTAAAAGTCCAACAGAAAGCACATTGTATGTAAAGCGTGAGGGTGATGTACTTCTCATTGTGGTTCTTTATGTTGATGATTTGTTGATCACTGGACCAAATGAGAGACATATTGCTGAATTTAAGGCTGATTTGAATGCTACTTTCAAGATGAAAGATTTGGGGCTGTTGCATCATTATTTGGGTATACAATTTAAGCAGTGTGATGGTGGTATTGCCTTGTGTCAGAAAAGTTACATAGAGACATTGCTATGTAAGTGAGGATGGCAAACCTACTACCACTCCCATGGAAACAGGTTTAAAATTGAGTCTTCATGATGCTGGTGATCCTACACATGTCACTCTGTACCAAATTGCTATTGGGTGCCTCATTTATGTATTTAACACGAAGCTGGATATTCAGTTTGCAGTCTCACAGATCAGCAAATTTATGCATAGACCAGGGTCTAAGCGTTGGCAGGCTGTCAAGAGGATTTTTCGCTACCTTAGTGGCACTTTACATCTTGGATTGTTTTATCCCAAGGGGGGATCATTGCCGCCAGACTTACATGCTTTTTCGGACTCAGATTGGGCTGGTTGTTTTGACACGTGAGTGTCCACAAGTGGTTTTTGTTTGTTGGCAGGCTGTCAAGAGGATTTTTCGCTACCTTAGTGGCACTTTACATCTTGGATTGTTTTATCCCAAGGGGGGATCATTGTCGCCAGACTTACATGCTTTTTCGGACTCAAATTGGGCTGGTTGTTTTGACACGTGAGTGTCCACAAGTGGTTTTTGTTTCATGCTTGGCAATTCATGTATATCATGGTTGAGCAAGAAGCAACCTACTGTGGCCACTTCGAGTTGTGAGGCTAAGTACAGGGCAGTCTTCACAACTATGGTTGAGTGTGTATGGCTTAGTCGCCTTATGGCTGATTTGGGTGTTGGATAGGACACTGCCAACACTATCTACACTGACAGTCAGGGAATTGGCAGTTGCAAGGAACCCAGTTTTTCATGCTCGCACAGAGCACATTGAGGTGCATTACCACTATGTCAGGGAGAGGCTCTCAGCAGGAGAGATCAGCTTGGCTTATGTGCCAACACAAGACAACCTTGCAGATCTTTTCACAAAGGCATTGTCTCGTGAGAAGCTTGAAGCTTTCCCTAAATCTTTGGGCTTAGTCCCCTTTGTGGATTGATCATGTCCTCAGGGCATGACACTTCCCTTTACTCATGTGCCAGCTCTCGTTCACCGCATCACTCCAGGGGGGATTTGTTACCATATACATGTGGTGGTGATGTGTGTGAACACACTAGGACCACCGAGGCATTTTTTTCCTCTTTAGGAGGTTTTTTCCCCCGTACATTGTATGTACGCCCATCACTCTAGGGCTATCTATCTTTATATAGCACACTAAGTAATACACTCTCATTTGTGTGCCTTGAGCTTCCTTCGTCTTCTTCAAGATGTGTGTGTTTCTCTGCAACCCTAATTCCAACACTCTGGGTAACATTGGCAACTATGTGTAAACACTAACGTAGTACATGAAAAACATATTCATGAAAGGAACCCGGGGGATTCACCCTATATACAAAATGGGACGATACCTGCGAGCAGACAACTTTGATACAACCCCTATATACAACTCATATTAGGGAATATGACCCCGCTTTCTACGCCTATACGACAATCAATGAAGAAAACTATCATATCCCTATCTTACAAATGAAATTTAGGTCTCACATGATCTGACTGAGTAAAACTAGTCAAAGAGTGTGTAGCATAGTGACTAGCAACGTACTGAGGAACCACTTCTGTATATAACTAGATATGTCCTCAATGTGTCTTAGTTTGACTTTCAAACTATGTGCCCAATCAACCTGCACTATGGCTCCTCATCCAATTATGACCCATCCAAAGATGGTGTAAATCAACCCTTGACCTACTTCAAGTTAGCCCTTATGTATGACCGGCTTGATGCAAAATTTGATGTGTGACTTGATAAAAAAATTCCCCTAAATGCATCCGAGTTTTAGTTCACATCGATGACCAAGCGTTACAAGTAGTCAACCCAGCTTAGGCACCCCCCTCCCCCCCCCACACACACAAACATAAATTTGATGCCCCCTCCCTTATTTTTAAGCTTGGGGGATAAATTATTGAAGGCCTACCCCTAACTTATACGCTTATGTAAATTGTTAAAAAAAACTCTCCCCTGCACTTACGTGGTGCAGTAATTTTACCATGGTGAATTCCCTCGGAAAGGAACATGTATGTTACCATGTGCACCTCACACCAAATTAGAACCGAATGACAATGTAGTGAGAGCTTTGCCATGGTGGAGATACCCCTTGTGACGTAAACCAACAAGGGACACAAAAGGAATCTAACCTACCGACCTTGGAAGCTTTGCTTAAACACAACAACAAACACACATTGGTGACTCTTGTACTTATGACATGCACTTACAACCCCGCTTGTGCACATCCCATGTGGCATCAATTTTTGAGATGTAGACAAAAGCAATGGCGCTATGATAAACAATGGTAGAATTTAAGTAGACAATGACAACCAAGTTTCAGTGGACATGGACAATCTTTGTAACCTTAAACTTAGTGGAGAGGGATGGCTATAATGTAAAAAGTCACATGCAGGTAGTCATAAACAAGGACTATGTGCAACAGGGGAAGGATGCCAGATTTGAGTGAACAATGATGATCTTCATATCCTTCAGCACAATGAATGGAGATGAATTTTAGCAAATAAACGAGTAAGCATGTACGGGTAAACATGGACGAGGCTCGTGTGCAATAGGGAACAATAAATTAACACATTTGAGTAAACAATAGCGGAAAGTTAGAAGTAGACAAGGGCATCCATAAACAAGCATGTGTTTGGCAACCTCCATAAGCAAGCATATCCTTGTCATATATAACCAACCACAACCTTGTGTAACTTGGGAACATGCAACGTAAGCACATCGACAATCATTGACAACTTCACACCCTTATAACCAACCACAACCTTGCATAACTTGGGAACATGCAACATAAGCACATCAGCAATCAATGACGACTTCACACCCTGCGGCCTTTGCTTTTTATGTAAAACCAAACAACGACTACTTCCCAACTTTTGTTTAAGTAAGGGCAAACGAGGAATACGTCACAACTTTAAGTAACCGCATTTTATAGAACGGTAAGAGTCAGTCGTGTTACATTATGCAATCGTACCATCATCGATTATAGCCAAATGAGACAAAACGCCGAAATGGGTGATGGGCAAGTGAAGTCATATACATGCGAGTAAGTATGTACAACATACATAATATGTAGAGGGTGGCATAGTGCAAGTGTGTACATATGTCCTAGTAAAACAAAGCCCGACAGCTATTGTTATACCCAAAGCCAAAACAAGGTCTCATTGTGTCGAGCCATATACACAAGTATGTAGACAAAGTACTAGTCGTGGCTGAGCTTTAAGTTTTTGCCCAAAAAACATGAGACGACATAAACTAGCTAAGCCGCCAAACCAGCTAGGATGGAGCTTCAAACTTTTGCTAAGCGCAGTTCTACTGTGTCGGGAAGGTAGCCTCACGTTACCAAAACTAAGGCATACTGATAACTATGCTTAACATGACCATTGCCTAAGTAAACTTGGATGCGCAACCCCCCCCCCCCCCCCCCCCCTTTGGGAGTATGTGACACGGGCATGGGAGGGTGGGATCTACGATGAGGCGATTATGGGCTGTAGATCTGGAATGCGTGTACCTTAGATTACTTTTTGTAATCTAGGGTACAAAATAATCTAGGGTACCCTCATTTCGAAAGTAATCTAGGTTACTCTCATTTTGAAAGTAATTTAGGGTACCCCATTTTACATTCGTGGGATTTGAACACATGACCTCACCTTTGTGAGGCGCTTGTCTTAACACTTCTCTTGTGCGCCATTCTGAAGCATGTAGACCTTAATTTACTTAGAACATGTGTGCAAGACGACGTCATCGAAAGTAATATAAAATACTGCCGCAAGATCTACGGTCCGCAATCGCCTCACCGTAGATCCCACCCTCCCATATCCGTGTCACCCACTTCCCCCCCCCAAATCAAAAGGTGTTGTGCCGCTCCTGATTTGTGCATGCAATTCACTGTGAATCTGATCGTCCTTCAGTGATGATCAGTGACTCACCCTAGCAAAAATGAATGGAAGTTGGAAGGGGAGTGTAGAAACTAAATGCAGCAAAAAAGAACGACACTTCTATAACATTTTCGTAAACTTTCTGCTTCTCTAGACACGAGCTGAGAGTGGGAGGGAGAGAGACCGGAGAGCCGGAGACTCTCGAGTGTGCGTGTGAGAAGGGCTGCCCTCGTAAGGGCTGCCTCGAGTATTAGCTGGTACCTTCGAGCCAACAGTGGCTTTCAATGAATGATGCCTGGGAACGTCCGTGCCAGGCTTGCCCCCTTTCGAAGATCTCTCCTCCGAGTCTCCCTCACAGCTTCCTACTGTTGGTTCCTAGTCGTTTTAACAGTTCTTGACTGTTCTTCCCTACGCTGGTGGTTGCCTACAGCTTGCATGCATGTAGGCGTGTACGTTCTCTCTCTCTCTCTCTCTCTCTCTCTCTCTCTCTCTGCAAGCTCCAGAGGAGTCCAGCTTCTCTCCCATTTCGAGATTACACACACGCACGCCCTCCCTCACCCACATGCACCCAACAGGTTTTAATTTCTTGAAGATTCTAGTCTCTTCCCATTTCGTCTGATCCATGTAAATCCGAGGAAGCGCTCACAACACGCACACACACACACACTCGCGCGCGCCCGCATTTACTCTATGATGGCAATTTTCCTCCTCAGTGAGTACAGCAAAGAGCCTCTGCATGTGAATGTAGTCATGACGAGGCTTGCATTTTGCATTGCGTTCTTCCCCTTCTTCATCCCTCCAGCAAGCTCCGCAACTCACCAAGATGACGGTAAATCATACCTGAACCCATCTCAGTGCTCACATTCTGTTTTAATTACTCTGACAATTACCTTTGTATTAAAAAAATCTCTCATATATGAAAGCAATTGTTTGGATATTGGCCATAACCATAATATTTGTAGATTACTGGTTCCAGCTGCATTTGGTGTTGGCAGAGAGAGAGAGAGAGAGGAGCTGAGAGAGAGGTGTGCAAATTTCCTTGCAGTTTTTGCGTTGAACGTGCTTTTTGAGGCCATGGGTTCTCCGGCATTAGCAGGATGGACTGTACAAGGAGGGGACCCTTGCCTCGAGGGTTGGAAAGGTGTTGTCTGTGTTGGACCCAACATCACTGAACTGTAAGAAGTCTTATTCTTTCATCGTGTAGTGTCTTAATTAACCGAGATTATCATGTCTAACAATGTGGGTTCTCCTTTCCTTTTCTGGACTTTGATCACAGCAACTTGTCTGGCCTGAATCTAATGGGAGGCCTCGGTTATGCTCTCGACAAGCTTACAGCTTTGATGATTCTGTAAGCTTTCTTGTCGGCCTTTCTTTGTGTTATATTCCTCCAATGCAAGTTTATCGTCATTCATGCCTTATATGCATTCATCAGAGTATCAGCATTGCTTGCGCAAGTGCATTATGTAGAGAATGTAGATGAAATGTGAGACTTTCAGTATGATGCCATTCCAGAGCCAATATGATTTGCTCAAAAGAAATTCTAAGCTCTTGTATGCACCTCAGTATCAGATGTGTATGGAAGAAATCATCTTGTGGCACATGCATACACATGTAATAGAGGAGGTTCATTGCTTGCATGGGTCAGCCTGAATTCTAATCTCTAGAACCACAGGGATCTCAGCAATAACCAAATCAAGGGTGCTCTACCCTTTCAGCTACCGCGAAATATACAGCAATTGTAAGTGAGAGAGATCCTTACAGCTCTGTGGGTTTTATGTAATGAGCCATCAGACCTAAACCTTTGATCTTTCGCATGATTTAGACTTCTGGCTAACAATCAGCTTGTTGGTGCTCTTCCATATTCTTTGACGTACATGACTAATTTGACCGTCATGTAAGTCTCTCTCTCTCTCTCTCTCTCTCTCTCTCTCTCTCTCTCTCTCTCTCTCTCTCTCTCTCTCTCTCTCTCTCTCTCACACACACACACACACACACACACACCCCTTGGGTGATGAAGGAGCTATTTTTCAAGCTAGGTCTAGGCTTTTAATGCAATAATTAGAACATCTGCTGTATCTTGGTTAGATCTCATGGCCACTTTGGTTTTTTCTTTCTTTTTGGTGTAGAGTTATAGAAGGAATATTACCAAAATACCCCTGAAAATTTGTGGAAATTCCCAAAATACCCCTCAAATGTAAAACTTCCCAACCCTTCTATCATTTTGGGATGGATTTACCCCAATTTTTACATAGTCTAATCTTTAGGGCAATGGAGGTCTATCTTATGTCTTTGACAAAATTATTCATTAAGGAGTTCACATGTTCATCTATATGTTTGCCTTATGATTTACAATTTTGATACCTAATCGGAGGAACAAATGATAATGGCACATTTTGGTATGTTTGTACTAATTACACAGGAAAGTGTTAAATGTAAGTCTCCTTTCCCAACATTGAAATTCAATGCAGAGATGTAAGCAGCAATCACCTTGATGGAATTGTTCCTGACATATTCTATGGGCTCTTGGATTTATCCAAAATGTAAGTATGAGTTTTTTCTAGTTGTTGAGCTTGTGAAATTTCAATGATGTGAATACAGCTGATGAATGCTCTTGTTTCCTTTGGTAAGGGACTTGTCTAACAACAATCTAACAAGCACACTCCCATCATCGTTCAGTGCTCTTAGCAAGCTCAGCACCTTGTCAGTATTTATCATACGTCCAAATGGGTGTTGTGGTGTGTTAAAATGTCTTCTGATATCTGGCTTTTACTCCACAGATTCCTACAGAATAACCACCTGAACGGTACAATAGATGTATTAGCTGACCTGCCACTCAAGGACTTGTAAGGTCCCTTGATAACTCGTGTGAGTTTCTATTTCTGTTGGCAACTCTTTCTGCATCATCTACTTGCACAACTTGTGTCTGATCTGGAATTGTCCTCTTGGAATTTGCAGAGACCTTTCAAACAATAATTTTATGGGCAACATACCACCCAATTTGTCGTCACTATCATCTTCGGGGTTAGCCTCTTGCACTCGGATGATTTACTGATTTCTGATTATTGCACAGTTAAGCTAGGTGTGGTGGAGCATTCACTGTCTTGGGAAGCAATAGTTTAACTCATGCTTTTCCAATGAAATGCAGATTTTTGGGAAATCATTTCAATATATCAGCTAGCACCTATCCCACGCTGGGCTCACCCCCGCCATCAGCCCCGCAATATCCCTTGCCAAGTGGTTCTGCTGGAAAACCTTCGAGGAATGGCGTCGACTCAAAACAGCATTTAACACAAGGACACATTGCTGGCATTGTCGTTGCATCAATAATCACTGTTCTAATAGTCGTTACGGTCATCTTGTTCTTCACTTTAAAACCCAAAGAGCCGACGGTTGAAAGCAGGGATGGGTATTCTCCTCAAGGTGAAACAAATCACAAGTGCAGTGCTTCAAAATTATGTGGTTATTAAAGTTAATGAATTACAAGAGAGCAAGCTCTTAGTAACAGAAACCTGTGAGGGTGTTTGAATTCTCTATCAATAGTAGGCACTCAACAGGGAAGCTTGACATGTCAAGTGGACTGTTTGAACTTTCAGGAGATCTTCGAGATACGAGCATGAAATGGAAGCATAAGTCCATCCCTGATATAGCAACCATAAAATGCTTAATTCCAACGCGAGAGAAGGTCGGAGATGCAGACAAGAGCATAAATGGCTCAATATCCACTGCTGTTTTCAATCTTGGGGAACTACAAGCAGCTACAAACAATTTCAGTCAGGAGAACCTCATTGGAGAAGGCACTTCAGCAAGGGCGTATAAGGCCACACTTAAAAACGGAAAGGTAACTAGCTTTGGGGAAAAGAATAAGATCAGTTTACCTTTTTCTTCCTTATTGCTCTACATGCCAGCAGTGTGTTTGCAGTTTGATGGCGTAGTTGGGTTGCTTGTAGGTCATGGCCATCAAAAAGCTTGATTCATCCATTCAGATGGTGCATGATAAGGACTTTTTTGATGCAATTATGGGAATAACAAGACTACGACACTCAAACATTGCAGAGCTTATTGGATACTGCACCGAAAATGGGCACCGAATTTTAGTATACGAATATATAGGCAATGGGACTCTTCATGAAGCTTTGCATTCTGGAGAGGATAAAAACAAAAGGCTATCATGGAACAACCGGATTAAAATTGCCTTGGGTGCAGCAAGAGCTTTAGAGTGAGACAACTTTCAATCTCTTTCTGTTGAAAGGTTTTCACAGACTGACCGGCTTTGTAAAGCTGTTCTATTTGTTGTATGCTTAGGTACCTCCATGAGATATGTGAGCCTATGGTCGTACATCGCAATTTCAAGTCATCAAACATTCTTCTGGAAGAAGATTTTACTCCTCGATTGTCTGATTGTGGTCTTCTACCACTCACATATTTCGGTTCACAATGCCAGGTTTTTTTAATGATACAGCTTCGTAGATTATGGTGTAAAGAGGAACCACCCACATACTTATTTGCATTTAACCACTCACATATTTTTGTTTCCAGTGCCAGGTTTTCTTAATGTTTAAGATTTTTAGATTCAGATGGGCTTGATTAGCATTTAACAGAGGATAAAGTTGCATGCGTTACTCATATGCATATCAGGAGATTCACATGGGTGTAGAGGCAAATTCAAATTGGGTCCAAATTAAAGTAAAGTGGCTTCTCACTACCTGGATAGCTTATGCCCTCATCCATGCTTCTTTTGCAGTTTCCTACACAACAAATGGGCTCATTTGGGTATAGTGCCCCAGAGTTTGCTATGTCGGGAATGTTTTCAGCAAAGAGTGATGTGTATAGTTTTGGAGTCGTGATGCTGGAGCTCTTAACAGGGAGGAAACCTCTTGACAGGTATGGCTTTCGGGAACGTGCCCCATCTGTGCATGCAACACAGTGCTTGACTGCTTTTCTTGTCTTTATGTCAGTTCAAGATCCCGGGCAGAGCAATCGCTTGTTCGTTGGGCAACTCCCCAACTTGGTGAAATTGATGCTCTATTCAAAATGGTAGACCCTGCTCTCAAAGGCATATACCCTGCGAAATCCGTAGCTCGTTTTGCGGATGTCATTGCCCTCTGTGTGCAGGTATACACTGCATAAAAGCAAAAAAGTAATCTTTGCATGCATACATGTGCCTTCATATAGGTTAGACGTATGTACTTGATGAAAGAGAATGCGACCTCTTGCTTTAAAAAAGTAAAATAAAGTAATAATAAATAAATTTAATTATAACTATCAGCATGGGGGAAGGTAGTAGGGAGAACTTTATATACATATTTGTGTATTTTGCTATGCACATCACATCCACAAGGGGCCATACCGTGGGAACGACCCCCCTCCCACCTCCCCTATGGGGAACTTTATAAGACCCATCGAGCACAGCTGTGAGCCTCAAACCCTCAACCTTAGGGTTACATCATGAAGGCTCAACCAACTGAGCTACGATCACCTCTTGCTTTATTTGCAAGGCTACTTAGACTGCATTGATTGTTATGTTCAGATAACTCTCTTGATGATACTTGGTGAACAAGTGGTTTGCAATTGAATAAGAGGCTATAGAGATGCATCAATCTTTGTCAGTACCTGTTTCGTAAGTCCGAGCTTCGATTTTGGAGCTGAATTAAAGGCTGCATAAACATTTAACTCCAATCTATCAATGGTTCTGCATTTGCATGTTTGATCATGGTTGTATGCGTAACGAATGAAGAGTATTCTTCCTTCTCACAATCTACCAACTGATATATTTTTGTATGAGAAAGCCCACTTTGAATGAGAGTTGTTACAATTTGTTTTTGTTATGTAGCCTGACCCGGACTTTCGACCTCCAATGTCTGAGGTGGTTCAGTCTCTAGTCCGTCTGCTTCAGCGAGTAAGTATAAACAGGAGGCGATCAGGTGACGAGTTAGGCTTCTCTCAAAGAGTTATGGAAAGGCAAGACGTTTGGGACACATGATTTTATCATATTACAAGAATTTCCTGGCCGTTCAAGCTTTTGAAGCATGGAGACATGAAAAATGATGTTCTCACATTGTGTGTGCCTACCACTAAATAATTGATGACAAGAGGGACAGACAGATTTTCAGTTTTTTACAGTGGGCTTGCCATTAGTTTGGTCACGATTGAATTGAACCAAAGGATTATAAGAAATGGAACATGCCATTAGAATTTACATTGTAGTTAGTGAAACTTGTACAGAACTTGCTCATTTCAATCTTTTCTGTGTCCACACATGTAATTCTAATGACATAGTAAGTCTCGAGCTCTTCTAACATGAGGTCGTTTGTTCAAGTTCCTATAAGAAATCATTTTTATGATGTGAGCATTCATCCTTGGTGACCAGGGTCGTCGGTTCGAATGCAGCTAAGTGACCCATTGTTGCTCACAGACATACTTTGTCACCTTGCATGGGAGTTGTGGATCTTCATAACGTGCGTTAAATCCCTATACTTACATGATATGAGGTCATAAAACGACCCCCTTTTCTCAAATCCCTATACTTACATGATATGAGGTCATAAAACGACCCCCTTTTCTCAAGAAACTTACAGGTTTTTAAAAATCAAGGTTCAGTGCCCCATGACACTACTAGCAAAAAGAGCTTTTGTCCTAAACCCAAGTGATTTGGTGGATCACCTTGAGGACTCTTATTTTTGGGGAGAGAATGAAGAAACCCTTACCCTCAAGTAGTGCTCCTATCGCTCTCGCTTTCAACTCACTCGCATGTCCAAGTGGTATGCCAAAGATGTATGTATGTGGGCTTGTCCAATTGTGATAAAGAGAGGATACCTTGAAGGAACAGGTCTTTAATTCAATAGTAGATGCTTCTCTTCATGAACAAGATGAGCAAACAAATTACCTCCATGGTGAGTATTCAAACTAATCATCAAATTTTGCCCAAGCTATACTCTAAAGCTACTAGATACCTATACCTGAATTATAACTGCCCAAGTGCAAAGGATCCTATTAAGATTTTGCCTAAGATTCAAGCAAAGGCTCTAATTTTCAGCCTCATACTTCAGACTAATGAAACTTGTCAAATGAATCTAGGAAGTTGGAAAAAAGCCTCCTTTTTGTCCTCAACGGTTGCTAAATCTCAACATCAGAGATGGGTAAAGGGGAACTTCTTTGGTATATTAATCATTTTGTCATGTTTGGTATGGTTTGCGGGTACGATATGTTAAAAGAAACTTATCTATTTTATCTATAGTGAGAGTTCAAGAAAGTTGAGGCACTCCAGATTAGCGAAAATGGCCAACGGTATATCCTAGCTAGTTTAAGTAATGGCCATCAGGTTTTATAGCTAGTAGCAATTTATAATTCTGCATGTAGTGTGTTTTTGTACCCAAAACAATTTTCACATTTTTTCCATAAACACTTCCACTATTTAGGTCTCCCCAATCTCAGAAAAAATGAAAAGTTAAAAGTCCTTTTGTGCCTATATAAAGAGATTGTCGGGTACTTATTTTCCCTTTAGTGTTTTCTTCTTTTTAGAGTGTGTCTTTGCACTATAAAGGTAGTGAATGTATATTTTTTGAAGCCCTTACATTCCCTCCCCCTACTCTATTGGTCGCTATGTCCATGCTTGCACACGAGACTCTCTCCTTTCCCTTGTAGCCCTCACTCACAATATCTTGGTGAATTCTCTTCGCCACAGCCCTTGATTCTCAATCCCTCGGTAAATCAGGCAAAGGTGAAGGTAAAGCTAAAGTTGAAGCAGAGAGCATAGAATAAGTCTCCCTCTCTCTCTCTCTCTCTTCTACAACAAGTCAAGGGCAGTGCGTCCCTTTTGTCTCACTAATCTATTGTAGCATTTTAAAGAGCATGTAATCTTGGTTGCTGATATGTAGGCCTTAAGAATGGAGGTTTCATCAACAACGAGCTTGAGAGAGAGAGGAGATGAGACAAAGTCGTACTGCATGCATATTTTTAGACTTTGATTTGAAGCTTTTGTCTTAACGGAATCTCACTTAATTCTCCTCTTTCTTTTCTTTAAAAAAATTGTAGCACCTACTTCCACCATTGAAAGAAAATTCTTTCCCTCAACACAACAATCTCCTGATGGCTTCAAAAGGAATAAAATGTGTATATGTATATGTATCCCCAATCTCGGAAAAATGAAAATCCTTTCAAAACATCTCAAGTGCATAAGTGAAGGGTGAGTTTGGGAAATGAAAAGACCCATGAAAATGGAAAGTCAAAAGACTTTTTGTGCCCATATAAAGAGATGGTCGGGTACACAATTGATACATGAGTGTTTTTCTTTTGCTTATTTTCCTTTTAGTGTTTTCTTCTTTTGAGAGTGTGTCTTTGCACTATAAAGGTAGCAAATGTATATGTTTTGAAGCCCTTACATTCCCTCCCCTTACTCTATTGCTTGCCTATGTCCATGCTTGCGCACGAGAGTCTCTCCTTTCCCTTGTAGCCCTCACTCACAATATCTTGGTGAATTCTCTCGCCACAGCCCTTGATTCTCAATTCCTAGGCAAATCAGGCAAAGGTGAAGCTAAAGATAAAGGTGAAGCAGAGAGCAGAGAATAAGTCTCTCTTTCTCTTTCTCTCTTCTACAACAAGTGAAGGGCAGTGCGTCCCCTTCTGTCTCACCTAATCTATTGTAGCATTCTGAGGAGCACGTAATCTTGGTTGCTGATATGTAGGCGTTAAGAATGGAGGTATCATCAACAACGAGCTTGAGAGAGAGGAGATGAGACAAAGTCATATCCTACGTCTAGGTTTGCAAGCACGAGAGAGAGAGAGAGAGAGAGAGAGAGAGAGAGAGAGAGAGAGAGAGAGAGAGAAGGGAGTCTCTCATTGCATGCATATTTTTAGACTTTGATTTGAAGCTTCTGTCTTAACAGAATCTCACTTAATTCTCCTCTTTCGTTTCTTTAAAAAAATTGTAGCACCTATTTCCACCATTGAAAGAAAATTCTTGCCCTCAACACAACAATCTCCTCATGGCTTCAAAAGGAATAAAATGTGTATATGTATATATATCCCCAATCTCGAAAAAATGAAAATCCTTTCAAAAAATCTCAGGTGCATAAGTGAAGGGTGAGTTTGGGAAATGAAAAGACCCATGAAAATGGAAAGTCAAAAGACTTTTTGTGCCCATATAAAGAGTTGGTCGGGTACACATTGATACATATGTGTTTTTCTTTTGTTTATTTTTCCTTTAGTGTTTTCTTCTTTTTAGAGTGTGTCTTTGCACTATAAAGGTAGAGAATGTATATTTTTTGAAGCCCTTACATTCCCTCCCCCTACTCTATTGCTCACCTATGTCCATGCTTGCGCACAAGAGTCTCTCCTTTCCCTTGTAGCCCTCACTCACAATATCTTGGTGAATTCTCTTCGCCACAGCCCTTGATTCTCAATCCCTCGGCAAATTAGGCGAAGGTGAAGCTAAAGATAAAGGTGAAGCAGAGAGCAGAGAATAAGTCTCCCTCTCTCTTTCTCTCTTCTACAATAAGTTAAGGGCAGTGCATCCCTTCTGTCTCACTAATCTATTGTAATATTTTGAGGAGCATGTAATCTTGGTTGCTGATATGGAGGCCTTAAGAATGGAGGTCTCATCAACAACGAGCTTGAGAGAGAGAAGATGAGACAAATTCATCTCTTGCGTCTAGGTTTGCAAGTAGGAGAGAGAGAGAGAGAGAGAGAGAGAGAGAGAGTCTCATTGCATGCATATTTTTAGACTTCGATTTAAAGCTTCCGACTTAACGGAATCTCTCTTGATTCTCCTCTTTCTTTTCTTTAAAAAAATTGTAGCACCTACTTCCACCATGAAAGAAAAATCTTGCCCTCAACACAACAATCTCCTCATGGCTTCAAAAGTAATAAAATGTGTATATGTATATGTATCCCAATCTAGGAAAAATGAAAATCCTTTCAAAACATTTGAAGTGCATAAGTGAAATAAGTGAAGGGTCAGTTTGGGAAATGAAAAGACCCATGAAAATGGAAAGTCAAAAGACTTTCTGTGCTCGTATAAAGAGATGGTAGGGTACACAATTGATACATATGTGTTTTTCTTTTGCTTACTTTCCTTTTAGTGTTTTATTATTTTTAGTGTGTGTCCTTGCACTATAAAGGTAGCGAATGTATATTTTTTGAAGCCCTTACATTCCCTCCCCCTACTCTATTGCTCGCCTATGTCCATGCTTGTGCACGAGAGTCTCTGCTTTTCCTTGTAGCCCTCACTCACAATATCTTGGTGAATTCTCTTCGCCACAGCCCTTGATTCTCAATCCCTTGGTAGATCAGGCAAAGGTGAAGTTAAAGATAAAGGTGAAGCAGAGAGCAGAGAATAAGTCTTCCTCTCTCTTTCTCTCTTCTACAACAAGTTAGGGCAGTGCACCCCTTCTGTCTCACTAATCTATTGTCGCATCTTGAGGAGCATATAATCTTGGTTGGTGATATGTAGGCGTTAAGAATGGAGGTCTCATCAACAACAAGCTTGAGAGAGAGGAGATTAGACAAATTCATATCCTACGTCTAGGTTTGCAAGCAGGAGAGAGAGAGAGAGAGAGAGGGAGAGAGAGTCTCATTGCATGCATATTTTTAGACTTTGATTTGAAGCTTCTGTGTTAACGAAATCTCGCTTAATTCTTCTCTTTCTTTTCTTTAAAAAAATTGTAGTACCTACTTCCACCATTGAAAGAGAATTCCCTCATGGCTTCAAAAGTAATAAAATGTGTATATGTATATGTATCCTCAACCTAGGAAAAATGAAAATCCTTTCAAAACATATGAAGTGCGTAAGTGAAAGGTGAGTTAGGGAAATGAAAAGACCCATGAAAATGGAAAGCCAAAAGACTTTTTGTGCCCATATAAACAGATGGTCGGGTACACAACAGTGATACACATGTGTTTTTCTTTAGCTTATTTTCCTTTTAGTGTTTTCTTCTTTCTAGAGTGTGTCTTTGCACTATGAAGGTAGCGAATATATATTTTTTAAAGCCCTTACATTCCCTCCCCCTACTCTATTGTTCACCTATGTCCTTGCTTGCGCACGAGAGTCTCTCCTTTCCCTTGTAGCCCTCACTCACAATATCTTGGTGAATTCTCTTCGCCACAGCCCTTGATTCTCAATCCCTCGGTAAATCAGGCAAAGGTGAAGCTAAAGATAAAGGTGAAGCAGAGAGCAGAGAATAAGTCTCCCTCTCTCTTTCTCTCTTTTACAACAAGTCAAGGGCAATGCGCCCCTTCTGTCTCACTAATCTATTGTAGCATTTTGAGGAGCATGTAATCTTGGTTGCTGATATGTAGGCCTTAAGAATGGAGGTCTCATCAACAGCAAGCTTGAGAGAGAGGAGATGAGACAAATTCATATCCTGCGTCTAGGTTTGCAAGTAGGGGGGGGAGAGAGAGAGAGAGAGAGAGAGAGAGTCTCACTACATGCATATTTTTAGACTTGAAGCTTATGTCTTACTTGTACCTACATTTTAAAAAATGGAAACTCACTTAATTCGCCTCTTTCTTTTCTTTAAAAAAATTGTAGCACCTACTTCCACCATTGAAAGAAAATTCTTGCCCTCAACACAACAATCTCCTCATGGCTTCAAAAGGAATAAAATGTCTATATGTATATGTATCTTCCAATGGCTCTAAAATAATAAAATCCTTATATTTTATAATAAATAAAGACACTAAAAATCCTTGCTTATGTAGAGGTTTCTTAACATCAACTTTGAGGAAGTTCACACAAGGTGGAGCCCCCCCCCCCCCCCCCCCCCCCCGCGCGGCCATTGACATGACACACGAGGATCTTTGTTCGCAGTTGCTGCCCCTGCCACTCGAACGCTCCGCGTCAACTGCTCCGAGTTGCTACCCACCTATCCATCACCTTTTCTCTCTCTTGAATGTAAGGTATCCACCAGGATTTCAACTAATGAAGCTCCTTAAAAACTTTTGTGCCACCTACTTGTTGTAAGTTGAAGAGCCTAGTTATTTAGTACAATCTACATAATCAGTCATTGTTGTTCAACACCGCGAATGCAAGGTTGTATGGTAGCATGGTCAAGTGGTCGCATGGTCCAAAGGCAATCGTCAACATTTTGAGTTTTCACTGCAGACACAAATGCTCGATAATTCTCGCAAATAATCTTGCATAAGTTCCTATAGAAACTACCACCTCTTGAAGTAGATTCAAGTAAGATTTCAATGGCATTCTTAAGCAAGTCACTATTTAAAGTGACTAAGGTCCTCGCACACTTTCAGTAGCCATAGAAGAAGCCGAACCATCTGCACAATGGGAAATTCCTCGATTAGGTATATGGGCATTAGAATTTATTTAAGCCTAAAGCATTCATTGTCTATTTTCACGATCTGTTGCATAGAGCCCTTTGGATAATCAAATGCATTTCATTGAGCTCACTGAGATCCTTCAACAAGACAAAATGGAAGCCATCAAGAAAAGCTATCATTTTGTACATCTTGGATGTGTATAGATAGGAATATATCCTCTCTTGAGAGAAGGATTAGCAGTTTCTTATCTTATAAATGATTCTAGACACAAGCCATACAAACCTACAAGACCAGTTCCTTGGCAGAAGCAAAAGTACATCAACAAGATGCACACAACCAAATCTCTCACTAAAAAAACTATTGAACCACTCACTGCATGGGGTGACAATGAAAAACAACATCATCATCTAGCAATCAACACAAAAAAGTGTGCACATACATTAAATAGTAGATAAACTAGAGGTAAAGATAGCATCACTGTGACTGGCATACTCAACCACTGCAAGTTCTTGTGAGTAGTTGATGTTACTACCATATCTGCAGCAATGATTTTGAGTGTTGCCTCATATGCCTAAAGCAACAATGTCGAATGTGCCTTGTATGACCACAATGCCAACATCGCATAAGCTGACAAGAACAAAACCGTTGTCTCTCAAGAGCCAACCCTATGGACTCAACGTCGTACATTTTTTAATGCATATGGCATCAGTGGGAGAACAACTCAACCATGAGATCAAAGAGACATCCACATATCCATGCATGCATCAAACTGCATAAGAGTATGCATCAAAGTGATGGCCAATGCCATAATTGTATTAAGCATGATACACAAAAAATTGCATCAAAAAATGCAACTAAATGGCAAATACAATGTGCATAAAGATTGCAAGTATAGATCAAATTCTTGTGGGAATAAAACACTGTCAAAAGAGCATAATGTAGTCCAAACTGCATACGCATCAAGTATGCATGAACCTTTGAGCAAAAGAATAAATGCTCAAGAGATGAAAAGTATGCTGCAAACTCCAAAAATTGCAAATAGATGGAACCTGTAATCTGTTTCTGTAAAAACCCTTGTGTAATGGCACTTCTAAAATGTAATCTGCAAACCAATCTATGGAGCTTTTCAAAAAATTATTTCACCAATGTATTCAGATTATGTCAAACCCTTAGTTAGACTTCAAGATTATACATATCCTAATCCATATGAGACAGGTATGTGAAAAACTATAATTTGATCTCAAATAATAGAAAAATGAGCTGCACTCTTTGTTTTTGTATGCTTCTTCTTTGCCCAAATCCACCAAAAACCTCAAACCTCAAGCTTTGCACAAGTTTAAATTGCATCTAAAACCTTAGAGTTTATGCACCTAACTTCGAGAGCTCGTTGTGCTTTCAAAAGTGCATCATACTCGCATATTGCAAGAAATAGAAACCTGAAATTTTTTAAAGAGTCTGTCTAAACAAGATAGTAGCAAAACGATGAGGAAATTGCAAAAAGTTTCCTCTACAAAGTCGTAGAGAACATCAAAATGGAGGGACGTACCACATAAAGAAACTTAGATCTACCATCTACAAAGAGAAAATAGACTTGCAAAATAGTGCTACTGTGCACACATAGTTTTTAGGACACCTTCACCTACACACTATCTTATGAGCTTCCACAAGAGCATACATCACTTTTAACTGAGATCATAAGCTATCGTTGCATTCTCACAAATCTTTCAAGCTTTCTTGATCCCCAAGCCGACAACCATGGCTCTGATACCAATTGAAGAGCATGCGAGAGCAGGAAGCTTTTCACAAGCTCCCATTGCATTCTCATAAAGCTCCCAATCTTTCTTGGTCCCTCTCCGAGACCAAGCCGGCAACCACGGCTCTGCTATTAGTTGAAAAGTGTGCAGAAGTGAAGAGAATACATGAAAGCGTGTTGTGGAGAAGGAGGAGATGATACATAGAGTGGACGAAGCGATCTCCTTGCAATATGATAGTGAGAGCTTATTTCTTTGTATATAAAGAGTAAGAGTACACAGAGTTGGTGGCTAGAATGTTTGGCCCCGAGTAAGAGACACGCTGCCTTTACCCCAACAAGTATAGCCCATGTTTTTAACATCACAATAGTTATCACTTTTTTAAGGCTTCTTTCCTCTCATATACTATAAGATGGTCTAAGTGTATGCTACAATCAACTAATAATTACTAGATGGGAGTTGAAATTTTGTTTAAAAGTCATAATGAGATTTTCCTCCCCCATGCATTGTGCATATGCCCATCTTCTTTAGGACAAGCTTATCTTCGTACTTACATAGTAAGCCTTGAGATTCTCCTTTTCTTCTCTAAGCTTTTGGCATGTATTCGTACAACCCTAGTTTCAACAAGTTCAAGAGCAATCTTAGAAATAATCCCAATTATAAGTGAACAAGTATTACTAGAGGCAGAATGAGCGTTTCATCAAGGACATGATCAGACCAACCAGCTACTACGAGAGCCACCCAACCACATCAACATGGCCGACTGACAAGGGGGATACCCTCACACAAATGACTAGGCCAAGTTGGGAGCCACCCATCCAAGTATGCCCAAGCAAGGCTACCACCAGGCCAAGAGAGCTATCACCCTAGACCATCGATCACTAACAAACGGCTAGAGACGATGCCGCATAACTTGAGGCACGAGAATGCCTATCTACAAAAAGAGTATTGCATGATTTGGGCTTTGCTATAAGGGAACCATCAAACATCACAACAAGCTTCAAGTCACGAGCCCAAGGCCAACCAAACAAAGTAAACAGACCATCCCTCAAGCGAGGACCTCCATGGAGCCCTTTGACATTATATTGCTAGCCTTGCATCCAAGTGACGTCACCACCCAAGGCCAGTGAGGTGAGGAGCGCCCTTGGCCAGCCCATCTATGCCATGGAAAGTCCCTGCTTTACCATAGCAGCCCATCCCACCCCAAGGTGTTCATCCTACACCTACCACCACAGTGAGCCCGTTGTAGCGTGAGGAAGCCGCTTATCAAGAGTCTACCCCTTTCGATAACCGTTGTCATGAGGGTGCAATGGCCCACTTCTCCTCAGTCCCATCACAAGCAAACAAAAACCCTACCCAAATATGTTGGTGAGTATTGCCAAAAAGAAACATGATTAGAAATTGACCACAAGAACCATTATTTTTTAATGTTTTGAGTTCACTAAGTGGACTCCCGCACGAAGAGGGCAACTATTTTGAGTTACCCCTTCTCCCCTCAAATAAGTGCACCTCAAAGGCTCTTTGAGTTGGAGTTGAAATTAAAGAAGGTGAAAGTTTACTATGGTCTACATAAGGCTATTGAGAGAATTTTATTTTTTATTTTTTGCACAACTCACATTATGAGTGATTGTATTATAATGTCACCAAGAAATATACAAATCAGCCTCAAGATCATGTCGAGCCTTGAGGGACAGAAGGTTACATCTGAGCTTAGTTAACATCGTAATATTACGAAAAGTCCCATCCTCTACAAAGCAAGGCTCGATCGGATGGCAAGGGTCGCCCTAAGCCAATCATGTGAGTTATGAATTTTACCTACCACATATATTATCTCCTTGCTTTCTTGTACAACTTTTGAGAAGCTAGCCACAGAGAGATCACTGTCAAAAACACGACAATTCCTTCCAAATATTACTAAAGAAACAAAATCTGACAATTTGAGTACATATCAGAAGTGTAGAACTTCAAAACTGTTTACCACCAAGGCACAAATCCTTTCTGAAAAATCCTATCTTCCACGTTCTTTGTATCCATTTGCACATCTTTCTTGCTAGGCCTTTAATAGTTGGCATTCGATGAAAGGGTGAGCGTGGTCTTTGTTAGCCAATCTGCACCCTGAACATCTATCGAGCCCGATGCTGCGAACTTGAATCTTGACGCTTGTCGGTAAGGCCCCCCATAGAACCTTCCACAAAAATATCTTCATAAACTAAGGCCGTTGTGGTTTCCAAATGTTCTTCGAAACCTCTACCCATCAAGCCTCCTACCATTGTTTCTTCCATTGCCTGTTTAACGGGGCAAACCAATCAGCCTCGTGTATTAACACTTAGTATATGCCCTTGGTATGACGTTTTGAAAATCGGCTACTCATGGGCCATTTCCAAGATTTCCACTCAACAGTAGATTCACAAATCGGCATCAGAACATTGTCCAGGCCTTCTACAGCCATGTTGACAAGTAGCTTCTTAGTGCCATTGAGCTGAAATTGGGCAGCCATCTGGTCAGAGGATGCAGTTGCTATTTCTATCCTAGAAGTGACCCAATCGCTGAAGTCCTTTATTGTTCATCCTTCTTGAAGTTTCTCTCCAATAAGGATTCAGGATAACCCCATCAACTTTAGACAGCCAGGGGGACCATTGCGAGATGGAGTTCTGGAGGTATCTGGTTAATTCACCCCATCTCAGTGTCCATGTTGCTCTATTGCACTTTCGCACCAAAGCAAAGTTTTGCTTTGTCTATCATAGCCTTGGTCATGATAGCCCAAGACTGGTCTTGTTTTGCGAGACTGAGACCACAAGCTTGGCACATAGGGCCTGAGCATAAACAGCAGGGTTGAGAATTTCGAGGCCACCTTGGACCAATGGTCGAGCAATACCTTCCCACTTTGCCCATTTCCACGGCGACGACGAGGCTTTAGTATTGTTCCTCCATAAGAATCTTTTAATAGGTTTCAAAAACTCCTTCCAATTATATTTGGCTATTTTGAGGAGCGGGCTGGTGAAGGCAATATAAGGAAGCATAAATGAGTTGATCACTCTGACTCGACTCTCGAAGGGAAGCAACATATACTCCCATCTTCTCATTTTCCCGCCTTGCTTCACTTTCATCACCTCACACTCACCTTGTTGCATCAACTTCACACTATGAAATGTGTGTAGAAATGGCCTCCTTTTATAGGCCAAAAGGGCTGCCCTCTCTCATGAGAGACAACCATGTGTAGCCGCCCTTGTGTAGATAAGTCCAAATCAGACCCTCCAATCCGCCCATGTGTGGCCGCCCTTGAGAAGACAAGTCCGCTTTCGAATTCGGCCACCAGCCGTTGACTACCAGCCACCCGCCAACCGATCAACTGACCGGTCCTTTTCTGACCGCTTTCCGGCCGCTGTCCGGCCACAATATTCTGGCAAAGCCGGTCGTGAAAATTTTGGTTTCTGACGAGTGACTTTATTTTCTGGTGAGTTATTTTTCAATACGCACGACGGCTTCTCCTCATAATGGGGGCCTTACAAATGTGCATTTTTACCACAGAAAACAGGCTCCATACTTAACGATCTCCCACTTGGAGACTGATCTCCAAACCAAACCTGTCCTGGCTTCTTATCCTTGAATGCCGATTGAAGATGAGCAAAAGCTCAACTTCTCCTTGTTGACCACCTTTGTAAACATGTCTGCTGCAGGATTTTCGCTTGTATGCACCTTTCCTAACTTTAGTTATCCCTCTTCCAAACGAGTGCATATGAAGCGATATCTCACCTCAATGTGCTTTGTCCTTGAATGAAAGGCTGAGTTCTTCGCAAGATGGATAGCGCTTTGGCTATCACTGTACAAGACACAATTGTCTTGTTTGAATCCAAGCTCTTCTAAGAATCTGTTAAGCCACATAATTTCTTTGCTTGCCTCCGTCATTGCTACATACTCTGCTTCCGTGGTAGAAAGTGAGACCACTTTCTGTAGCTTTGAAGCCCAGCTTATTGTTGTGCCTCCAACCGCGAAGACATAGCCAGTCGTGCTCCTTCGAGTATTTTTGTCACCTGCCATATCTGCATCAACATACCCTTCTAGAAAAATATCAATTCCTCCAAAATACAAAGCATTTGTTTTTAGATACCTAAGTATCCACTTCACAGCTTGCTAGTGTTCTTTACTTAGATTGTCCATGAACCTACTCGCAACTCCCACTGCATGTGCAATATCTGGCCTTGTCCAGACCATAGCATACATTAGAGAACCTACCGCTGCAGCATATGGAACTTTAGACTTATAGGCTATCTCCTCTTGTGTCTTTGGACACATATCCTTTGTTGATTTAAACTGACCAGCCATAGGTGTAGAAACTGGTTTTGCATTTTGCATTGCAAACCTTTCTAGTACCTTCTTGATGTAATCCTCTTGAGATAGCTTTATTGTCTTCTTCGTTCTGTCCCTTGATATTTTCATACCAAGTATCCTCTTTGCAACACCTAAATCTTTCATTGAAAAAGATTTAGACAGCTCCTCTTTTAGGTCTTTGATGTCCTGCATGTTAGCACTTGCAATCAGCATGTCATCAACATACATCATTAGGATGATGAACTTCCCATCTCCCAAATTCTTTGTGTAGACGCAGTTATCCGAGTTGCATCTTGTGAATCCATGATCCAACATCCATCGATCAAACTTCAAGTACCATTGTCTTTATGCTTGCTTTAAACCATACAAGCTCTTCGTTAATCTGCAAACCATTTTCTCCCCACCTTTTACTTCATACCCCTTTGGTTGAAGCATGTAGATTTCCTCCTCTAAGTCACCATGAGGGAATGCCGTATTTACATCCATTTGCTCGAGATTTAGATCATGACCAGCCACAAGGCTTAAGACACGCCTAATTGAGTTTATTTTTACAACAGGAGAAAATATTTCATTGAAGTCAATACCTTTCTTTTGAGAAAACCCTTTTACCACAAGCCTAGACTTGTACCTTTTCTTGCCACCTTCTTCTTTCTTCAGCTTGTACACCCATTTGTTTTGAAGTGTCCTCTTACCTTTAGGCAACTCAACCAACTCCCATGTCTGGTTACGATGTAGTGAGTCCATCTCCACTTGCATGCTCTTCGTCCATTCTTCTTTGGATTCGTGTTGCATAGCTTCTTCGTATGATTCCGGCTCTCCAAAATCTGAGATCAAGAGATGGTTGAAGGAAGGAACAAAGCTTTCTGGAGGTCTACTTGCTCTTGTAGATCTTCGTGGAATAGGTTGAGGCTCCTCATTTGGTTGACGTTGTTGCACATTGTCACCGTTTGCAGTCCTTGAGTCTTCACCGTCCTCAAGCTCCATGTACTCATCACCTGTTTCTTTTTTTTTTTTTTCCAAGTAATCTTTGTACATATTTTGTTTGTTAAAAATTACATCCCTACTCTTTAAGATTTTACCATTTTCAAGATTCCATAGGCGATACCCAAAGTCACCTTCTCCATAGCCAATGAAGAAACACTTTTTAGACTTTGCATCTAGCTTTGATCTTAGGCTTCTATCTATGTGCATGAAAGCCTCACACCCAAACACTTTGAGAAATGCATAATTCATCAGTTTATCTGTCCATGCCTCTTCTAGAACCCCCCCATCCAATGCCGTTGAGGGTGACCGGTTGATTAAGTACACAGACGTACTTACAGCTTCCACCCAAAGCTCAAGCGGTAGGCCTACATGTAGCCACATGCTTTGTGCTCGCTCCATGATTGTCCTGTTCATCCTTTCCGAAATCCCATTTTGTTGAGGTGTCCTTGGGGTTGTCCTTTGCCTCCAAATGCCATTGCTAGCACAAAAGCTTTCAAAAGCTTGGCTGCAATATTTGCCTCCATTTTCAGATCTGAGGCATTTAACCTTGGTACATGTTTCATTATCCACAAACGCTTTTCACCTTTGAAATATGGAAACCACATCGGACTTATTCTTCATGACATAAACCCATGTTTTTCTAGTCGCATCGTCTATAAATGTTACATAGTACAATGAGCCACCAAGTGATGGTGTACTTGCAGGACCCCAAACATCAGAATGAACCAACTCAAGTTTTTTATTTTTTCTTCCATTTCCAGATTTTTGAAATTTTACCCTCTTTTGTTTACCATAAACACAATCTTCACAGAACTCTAAGTCCACTTCTTTCAAACCTGGTAGAAGCTTCTTTATTTGAAGGATTTGCATTCCTTTGGTACTCATATGCCCAAGCCGGTAGTGCCACACCGCACTGTCAACTTTTGTAGTTGTTGCACAAGTTGAAGGTTGCGTGCTAATAGTACACAAGTAAAGTGTACCGACCTTTTCTCCCTTGGCAACCACCAAAGATCCCTTTGAGATCTTCCACCGTTTGTTTCCGAATGCAATGTTGTGAACTTCATCGTCCAATTGTCCTGTAGAGATCAATTTTTTTCGAAGAGAAGGAACATACCAAACATCTTTAAGCTTCCATTCATTTCCGTTAGCAGTTTTGACAGGAACTGTACCTTTGCCGAAAATCTCACAAGCTTCATCATCTCCCAAGTATACATACCCAAAGTTACCTTTGGTGTATTCTTGGAAATGTTGCTTGTGTGGTGTCGCATGGAATGAAGCTCTGGAATCTACTATCCAGGAATTAGACACATTGTCTAATGAGAGAATTAGAGCATCTTGCTCTACTTTACTTGCCACATTGGCCTCCGATGTTGGCTTGTTGTCTTGAGACTCAGTCTCCTTCTTCTTCTTAGACCAAGAATCCTTCTTGATGTGGCCCTTCTTGCCGCAGTTCCAACATTCAAGAACTGACTTTGTGCGTGACTTGCTCCGTCTTGAGCGATCACGACCCTTTTGGTTTTTGAACCTCTCCTTAGGCCTTCCTCTTGTTTCCACTGATAGTGCAGCACTTGATGATTCTCCTGTGCTTCTCCTTCGTATTTCCTCGCTTAGGAGAACACCCACAACATCATCAAACTTAAGATTATTTGTGCCAGAAATAGAATTACTTACAGCCATCACAAGGCTGTGCCAACTATCCGATAGAGATGATAGTATAACGAGAGCTTGCACTTCGTCATCGAAATTGATTTTCACCGATCGAAGTTGACTTATGTTTGTGTTAAATTCATTTAGGTGTTCTGCAACTGAACCATTCTCTGCCATCTTTAGATTGAACAAGCACTTGATAAGAAATACCTTATTGGATGCCAATGGTTTCTTGTAGAAGTCGTCAAGTGACTTCATCAAGTCCTCCGTGGTCTTCATCTCCGAAACATTGAAGTCCACCGTTGACGCCAAGCTTGACTGGATTGTTACAAGTGCCTTTCGATCAAGGACAATCCATGCTTCATTTGCCATTGTTGCGGGCTTCTTTGCAAGACCGCCTAGTGGCAAATAGAGGTCCTTCTGGTAGAGATAGTCTTCAATCTGCATCTTCCAATGTTGGTAGTTTTTTCCATTGAAATTCTCAAATCTTGAGCTTCCCTTCCTCCGCCATAACTCCCACTCAGTTCAAGGAATCCTTTCCTTGAGATAATTAGCTACGAGCAAACCTTGCTCTAATACCATTTGTTGTTAGAAAATAAGACGTAGCTAAATGGATCTTTGAGTAGATTACTTAATGGAAAGAGATATATTTCACACACAAGAGATTATAGAGTAGAGAGAGAGAGAGAGAGTATACACAAATATACGTGGTTCACCCAATGTGGGCTACATCCAAGGGAAAGCAGCCACTCAATGGCTTTAGTACTTCAAAACAAGAAGTAGTTTACAAAGGGATTATACCCTTAATAGAGCTCCCGCCTTGCTTCACTCTCACCACCTCACACTCACCTTGTTGCATCAACTTCACACTATGAAATGTGTGTAGAAATGGCCTCCTTTTATGGGCCAAAAGGGCTGCCCTCTCTCATGAGAGGCAACCATGTGTAGCTGCCCTTGTGTAGATAAGTCCAAATTGGACCCTCCAATCCGCCCATGTGTGGCCGCCCTAGAGAAGACAAGTCCGCTTTCAAATTCGGCCACCGGCCATCGAATTCGGCCACCGACCACCCACCAACCGGCCAACCGACCGGTCGTTTTTCGACCACTTTCCAGCCGCCGTCCGGCCACAATATTTCGGCCAAAATGAATATTCCTGTGAAGCCGGCCATGAAAATTTTGGTTTCCGGCGAGTTATTTTTCTTCACGCACGAATGCTTCTCCTCATAATGGGGGCCTTACAAATGTGCGTTTTTACCACAAAAAATTACAAGGGGTAAATCAGGCTCCATACTTAATAACAACACAGCAGCTTCGAGCATCATTATAGGAGGATGCAACCCAATAGCAAACAGAAGAGGGGCCATGGGGCATCCTTGCTTGATTGACCTCCTGGATTCAAAGGAACCCACAATTCTATCATTGAATAAGAGCTCAGATTGGCAGCTTGCACTTAAAGTGTGAATAAGCCGAGAAAGACGAGGCCCAAAGCCTAGTGATTCATGACATCTTGAAGAACCACATAATTCTATCATAAGCCTTGTCCAGATCTAATTGTGCAACAAAATCCACTCCTGCTTCAGGATAGCTACATACTCGTTGCCAACCATTGTTGTCTAGATGTTGTCGTATATTGACTTCCTTTGATAAATTTGTGTTGATGAGGGGAGACAATTCTATCCAAGAGGGGGGCGCGACTGCTTGGCAATGACTTTGTATGCCACAAACATCATAGTTATGGGACGGCGAGTGCTTAAGCTACAAGTAGAAAACCTGTTTTTGGATAGGCTTGATAAGCCCTCTTTTCACATTGAGATCCAATGACCTTTTGACAAAAGTGTGGTTAGCCATACATGTGACTGGGATCTTGAGGTCCTCCCAAAATTTCCTAAAGAAATCAGTGGTTAGGTCATCCCACCCAAGGGACTTCTCCTTGCCTAGAGCATGCAAGGCCAAGTGACCATTCATCTTCAAAAAAGTCCATCTCAAGATGATCGGCTTCAGGTTGGGAAATTTTCCTATTGACACCCTCGAGCAAGGTCGCTCTAGCTTCATCTACTTCTTGGGAGCAGGTCTCTGGCTGGCCAATAATGTAGCCTAGGTGATCAAGCATCATCCTAGCCATTATGTCTTGGTCTTGTGTAGCATTCCCATTCTCATCTATGAGCGAGTGGACGGAGCCGCGACTCTTCTTGATTTTCAGGGCCCGTGTTTGATTAGCGGCCTCTTGCTAGAGGAAGGTCTCCCTGGATAACAACCTCGCCCTCTTGAACTCCTCGAGCTTATCTTCAAGCCACCTTTTGTGTTCTTCTTTGGAGGCCAGCAGGCTGGATTTATCTTCCAGCCACCTTTTGTGTTCTTCTTTGGAGGCCATCCTAGTAGCTTCTTTGGAAGTTAGACGGGAAACCTCCTCTTCGAGTTGCTTCCAATGCTCATCCCGAGCATTTTTGCATCCGAGGTCTTGAGCTTTTGATCGCTTTCTATTAACTTCGAGCAAAGAGGTCCCAAGATTTAGGATTTTCAAAATTAACATATTTATTGAGTTTACTCAAAGCTTTTTTTGTTGAGCCTTCTAAATAGCGGGTCTTTGAACAAGTGCGCCCCAGTAACAAGTAGCTTCTTACTTCTCTTGGGGGCTTGCCCCTCCCCATTGGCTTTCCTGATTTTTAGTGTAATGGTATATGGTCTGATAAACTCTTTGTTAGTAGCACCTTCATCTCAAGATGTGAGGAGATCCAATCAACGTGGTGAGAGTAGTAGCACCTATCAATCCAGGAAGCCATGCGAGCATATTGTAGGCTTGTGTACGTGAATCCTTGCATGCTATTCCCGGGACCCACATCCCACAAGTTCATCGTAGCCCATTTCTCACAGAGACCCATCCATCTAGTTTTTTTAGAACCTGTCAAGAGACTGGCTGAGCATGTTTTGTCCTTGCTCTTATCCACCATATTAAAGTCACCAATCAGAAGCCACTCACCTTCAATAGGGGAATCCCTAAGGTGCATCCACAATTTGGCTTTATCCTTTGCATTGTAGGGGCCATATATGTTGACTATAGTGATAGGCTGATCTGCCCACCTGACTCTCACTCACAGGGCTCTCCAAAGGGGTGATTTAGGACCACTTTGGGCTCCAAGTCCTTGTCCACAATAGAGAGGAAGCCACTAAACTCATCCACTCCCTCTCCATAAAGCACCAACTTCTTTCTCAATGCCTACTTTCTTTTGCTGCGAACATCAAGATGATGCTCTTGGATGGCCCAACAATTAACAACCTTCTCCTTTCTAACTTCCTCCCTGAAAAAGGTGCACTTCTTTTGAGTTTTCAATCCTTTCATGTTCCATGATTGAATAGCCAGGTCTTCTATCATTGAGAGAGGGGAACACATTCTTCAACTGTACGATCTCCGCATTTGTGGCCCAGGCAGAGTTGAAAGGAACCTCCGAGTTAGCGAATTCTTTTCTTAAGGGATTTTGAAGCGGGATGACATCATTCACCCCTTTTGATTGGGGGGGGGGGTGTGGGGGGGAGGGGTGTAGAGGAGCCTTTCCCTTTCACATTTCCATTAGCCTCTAGTGAAATAGATTTTCTTGCCACCACCTTCACCCTTTTGGCCCTCTTCAGTCTTGAAATTTTCACAATCAATGCAGTTGTTACACTCATAAACTTAGGTGCTGATGCAAAATGAACCGACATAGTTTCTTTGCGGGGGGGGTGGAGGGTTTGCATTGTGGAGCCCTGCACCTCACCAGTTTTCTCTTGTGATTTAGTGACTTCATTGTCACAAACCATAGCCTCTTTTTCTTCCCCTATTCTTGTCACTTTGCAACTCTTTACTTGTTTCTCACTACCATGGTCCAGAATCTGATTATTAGAGGGGTAATATGGTGTAAATCCTACTTTGCGTACGCAATGGAGTTCTGTCTTGATGAAGAGTTTATAAGCTTCTACCCAAAGTGGGTCACACTTAAGAGCCTTCCTCTATAGTGTTGGTCTTTGGATGCCACCATTTTGTCGAGTAGGTTGGCAAATTTTGGCTCCTCTTGACTTGCTTGTCGAATGGCTGATGTAGCCTTTGTGTTATCTTGGATGAGAAGCGGTTGAATCTGTGTGTGGGTTCTTTGTCTTTGAGTATCCACGAGCAATTTTGGAACCCATCTTGTTTTTGGTCCTTGTGATTTCCATTGTTTTATTGATTGTTTGGCTCATGGTGTAGAGGCTTTGCCGGAATTTTGATAGAGGCTCGTTGAAGGTAGAGTCGTCTTGCAAGATTGATCTAATTTAGTGTTTACCTTAGCTTTACCTTTTTCCGCAATGGTTGGAAATTTCTTCTCCACATGGATTTGAGGTTCTTTTGGGGCTTCTGATGGTAATGTTGTTGAAGCTTTTCCTTGTAGTTGAAAGAAGATTTTCATCCAAATTTTTGTCAGGATAAGAGTCTCTTTGATATGATGGGAGTCGATTATGTGGAAAGTATCCTTATACTCCTCGGTACTCAACTTGAGTACGGCCTCGGCCACTCCAAAGCTAGGAATCGGCATTTTTAAGCTTGTGTTCACTGTTTCTTCTAGCTCCTTGATTGGCGGCTTTCCCATCATGATCCATGTTCCATAAGTCATTATATTCTTTGTCGCTTTTGGATCTATCACAGCTAAACATGTGATTTTGAGTCATGTTTCTCCGCATATGCTAAATTTGATCATCGTAGGAGACAGTCGATCTTCTTCCTTGTCCCTGTTCTTCTTTTGATCTTATGTTTGTTGAACATTTCATGTTGAACTTGGAAACTTTTCTCCTTCATCTGCTTTCAATTGCGCTCTTTTTGGAGTTGGCTTCTTTAAAACAGGTTTTGTCGATTCTTCAGGGATGTCAATGATGACATATTTCGTGGTTTCTCTGCTTCCTTCGTTTGCACTTTGGCACCATGCTCCATGACGTAGCTATCTGTCTTACCTTTTCTGCTTTCACACTCATAAAACTCGTTAACTTCCTTCAACGCCTTTATCATAAACAAGGGAGTTATATCATAGCCATCTTCATCGTAAAATTGGTGTTGGTTGCCTCATTTACGTAGACATCAAGAGTTGCCAGTATTTGATCCCATTCAAAGGATTCAAATAACTCCTTTGGGAATGGTTCCTTAATATAAGCTTCATCTTCTATTGAATGCTCTAGGATACAATCTTCCTTTCTAAGACTCTTCCATTTTGATGCTCCGCACATCCAAATATGCGCTTTGCTTTGCAACCAAGTATGTACCTCGTTTTTCTGGTCAGTTGTGGAGTGTAATTCTACCCCTGAGATTTGCTCTACATCCTTATAACTATGATCTTTGACACTGATTTTCGTTGTGACCTTTTTGTGTCTCAAGTAGATAAGTCATAGCCCCAATCTTGTATCCTTTTGAGCTGATGAATGAATGGTCTGCCCAATATGATATCAAAGTTGCTGCTCTTGTCAAAATTCATTATGGCAAAGGTATACTCATACTCAATCCACAAGAGGATACAATGATTTGTTCTAATATTCCAATCGGTTTCTCCATGTATCCATCTGTAATTGCATTTTCAGTCAAGTTTTTCTTAGAGCAGGCTTTCCCCATTTTACCCACATTTTCTTCGTTGCAATGGCAATTCCTGCCCCACTATCTAATATTGCAGCCATCTTTACTCCTTTGTATTCAAGTGGTAAGGTGGTGTTTCCTTTGTCGCCTTCACAGTAATCACCCACCTTATTCACTAGCACTGGATTTGCTTGCGGCTTCTTAGGTGAAGTTTCATCTATATTGTCATCTATAGGAGTTGGTTATGTGAAGGGATTTTCAACCCCATCTTTTCCATGTGTTTTCCCATTTGGCCCCAAACATCATATTAGTGAATTTGGGAATTTCCCAGTTACCACTTTTAAAATGATCTTAAGCTTTGACCACATGGCCAAATCTTTGCCAAAGTTTAGAGAGGATGGATCGAAAGAGCTTTTCAAGTACTCCCTTGTGGAAGCGTTTGCACTTAAAAAATAGTTTAAGATTTGTCCATGTGGGCAAATCTTTAAGACATTAGTGATTTCCAAATTGAATCTAAAGTCTCAAACTCTCTAATATGGTGTTGCCATAGATGCGGTCTAATTTTTAGCAACTCTGAGAGATAAAGTGTGCATTGTATAGGAGAAGACATCAATCAGTGCAAGCTCTTGGTATCCATCATTTTTGGTGTAGCTTTCCATTGAGAAGGTACCACATTAATCTCCAATTTTATTTCGAGTTGAAAGATGGCAAATTCTATAGAGAGCGTGGTTTAATCTCTTCAGATGCAACAGACCCGGCATCCCCATATAGAGATCGTATATCCCCTGGGAAAAATTTGTGATCCATGTTTATCTCAGTGATAGGTGTTGACTGTAAAGTAGCACTACTATCTTTTTGGTTTCTAATCTATTCCCATAAAGATTGTGGCCACAGCTTGTCTACCTCAGAAATAGGCATCACCAATTGTGAGCCCACCCCATCTGTGGTATTGGCTACTTCCCTTGTATCTAAAGGTGCCTCAACTCCCGGCTCTTCCTGGTGTCTATTTCCAATACCATGGCTCTCCATTTCCTAGATTTTTTTGCGGATTAGTGCCTCTATTTTTGGAGCATCAAAAACGTGTGGTTCCATAAGGGCTTGGGCCTTCCGGATGAGCTCCTTGCACATTTCCAACCTCTCTTTTCATACCCTGGATGAGGATACACCAGCCATCTATGCTCTTGGGTTTGATTGGGTTTTAGCCTAGCTTCATATGCCTTCAAAATTGCGTCTAAAGGCTCAAAGAGTTTGTCAACCAAGATCGAACCACCTGAGTCAGTCTTTGACTCTTTAGGTCCCTTTACATTTTTCTTGCTTTCTTGCTCGTGCTTAAGCTGTTCTTTTGTTTGGTTTATTCAATTTCCAAAGCAGCTTTCTCTTGCAGCCTCTTCACTTTCATTTTGTCTCGTTTGGCTTTCCATGATTTTCTTTCTGTTCTCACCGATATGCTCTTAATTTATGTTTGAAGAGGCAATGTGGCTTCCTCAACAACTGTGTTTTTGGCAGCTTCTTGAGCTGAAGCTCAAGTCATCACCTTTAAAGGAATGGTGGGGTCTATCTCGGATTCGCTTGAAGAATGCATCACACCTACAACGTTCATTATTGCTTTCTTGTAGTCTGGATTCTTAGCACAGTGTTGGAGTAGATGGTCTCTCCCACATCCGTCACAAAACACAAAGAATTCTATTTGTGGACCCTTATTTGGACAACCTTGTGCCCAATGGTCACCTCGACATTCATAGCATGGACCTTCTTATTTCATAGCTGACGATCCAGCCAATGATTATTCTTGCCTAGTAAGAATGTTCTTCGAACCATACTTATGCTTGCCTATGAACATGAGCATATTTGTATCCATGGAGTACTGGTTTTTCATGGGTTATGGCACGTGCATTGGTGGCTAAGTGTAGTTGAATACTACTCTACCATCATTCTGAAGAGGTGGTAGTTGCCTAGGCACACGTTGTGTTTTTGGTTGAGTGTTTTACCATGGAGAGGGATGATCCTCTCCATAAGTATTACATATCCTCAAATGTGGTTGTCGTACAATTGGGTTCTGGATGTAGACTTGATTAACTATTCTAATCACCTCCTCGACCACTTGGTCAATGATTGGTTCCCAAGGAGTTTGAACATCTCTCTTTGTTGTTGATTCGCTCTTCGGAGATGAGGCACTACTAGTCACGTTGTCTGTATCTTCAGTCACCACTCCGTAGGCCTTACAATTGTCAACTAGATAAAGAGCTTCTCTAGTGACTTTCTCAAACATTGTGCATCCTTTTAGATGTAGGTCTTTTTTTAGCGTCTTGTTTCTCAAGCCCTCTATGAAGAGAACTAATAATCTCTCATCTTGTGGTAGCTCTCTCACAGGACATCTCTCGATGTATTGTTTGAAGCGAAGCAAAACTTCCTTGACTCTCTTGTTCTTTTTCTGCAGGAAAGCGTAGATTTGGGACACTGTGTTGTGTTTGATCCCCCTTTTTGAGAACTCCTCTACAAGTTCTTGTAAGATTTGTGCTATGTTGAGAAAATCATCTCTATTTAATGGTTGGAACCAAGTAAAGGTTGTTCCTTCCAATGTCAACCCAAATCCCTCATACTGAGTATGAAAATCTGTAATCAGCTCAACCCTCAAAACTTGTTTGAAGAGTGAGACATGAGCATATGGATCTCCTAACCCATCGTACTTTGTCTTGACACATTGAGCCACTTGATATGGTCTTAATTGTTGTGGTTTAGTCACCAATCTAACCAATTTTTGGTGTCATGGAAAGACATCTCGTGCTCTCCTCTCGTCTTGGAGAAAATCCCAGTGGAATCCTCTCAGATATGTGCTTAGGCATCGTTATTGGTTGAAAGTAAGTAGAGATTGGAGTATTCTTGTATGTGTATCGTTCTAAGTCAATTGTATTGACAAGTTTGTACTCTCTTTCATACTTATCTACCATTAAAACTTGAACTTCATGGGCATTTGTATACGTGAATGCATAGAGATTCTTATGGAATGGAATCTCTCTAGCATAGGGTTCTACACACTTGTAGAAGATATATTGATCCCTGTTTGTGAATCTATATATTCCCTCATGAGCATAATCTGTAAGCACTCTCATGGATCATTTGTTTTGATGAATCTTACATTTGGTTTATTTATCAGAGGATGCCTCTCTTTTAGGTATTCCCCCAATCCCCCTGTTGTTGACATTGCAGCGTTTTTCATGTCTCTGAGTGGAGTAGAGAACCCTGGTGGTGGATCATTTGTCATGGTTAAGGCTCACTCAAGATTCTCAAGATAGTCTCTTACAAGCCCACTTTGGCTTAGTGCAACTTATCTCGTTTTACCTCTGATCAAGTCTCTCAGAAGTCAGGAACTTGTGACTCTTTTGGTCTTTGGAAACTAGTCTTGGGGTACCTGGCTATACCTAGCTATACATGACTCCATTTGGAGTTGTCTATCAAAAGTTAGAGCAATTTTGGTAAATTGCACTTGAAACAGCACTCAAAATAGTTGCAGGACTAGAATACGGGAACTTTGGCTTGTATCTTGGTCTCTAGAAGGTACTTTTAGCTCAAACTTGAGATTTGGGATATCCTCAAGTATGTCTATAAGATCATCAAGTCAGATACCCCCACTATGCTAAGGTACATGGATCGCGATCCATGTTCCTGTCAAAAAAAAAAAATTCCAAATTTTGGCAATACGTAGACAAGGTCATATGCAAGCTCTGTACCAATTTTCATCAAATTCTGATGTTCAACCACATCTAGACTTCATCTCTTGGTAGCTTATTGCACTCTATGTCCACAAGATAAATATCAAATCTTTTTGGATTTGGACTTGTTTTGACAGGTCAAATGGCCAACATTAGGTCTACAGTGCGTTTTTAGTATGTCACCTGTTTTGCTCCCTTTTGACCCAAATTTGTTGGGGGGGGTTTCAAAATTGGACTTGGGGATATGTTTCCCTATGTATGCACTAATGATCTAGAAAGTATTAGGTCAAGCTGTCACTATGGGTACATGGATTGTGATCCATGTTTGGAGCCCATACTGACTTCTCTTGGTACCATCAGATTCAGCATGATAAGTAGGTCCTATGGTATTAAATTTTTTGAAAATGGACCTCTGGATTGAAAGTTAGGTCAATTCTGACACTTTGTTAAAGTACTTGGCAGTTTAGGCTTTTGGTTTGGCTTTTGATATCCAAATTCGGTTTTGAAAAGACCACTAGACTCCTTGTGATGTCCTCTACCTATGGTGTAAGTTTGGTATCAATCTATGACATAGGAACATGGATTGCGATCCATGTACCTTTGTGTGTCAGATGGTAATGAAACTTGACTCACAGTGATAGCCGTTTTTTGGCTCTCCGTAATTGCCATAGTGAGTTAACCCCCCCTACCAAAATCATCCAAACATTGTGGCTATCCCTACCATTTCACTATATATAGGTGTGTGTGAGTTAGGGGACTTTTTCCCATATCTTCTTTAAAATCCTTAATTAGCTAGTCACACTGGCCTAGTTGAGCCAAAAAATAAAAAATATAAGTATATTATGGTCCATTTGTGTGTAAATATTTCATTGTATATAGGGCCTAAATAAAAGGATTTTTCATAATTATTTTGATATTTATTTAAATATTTCTACCTATGGTGTGTTATTTATGCTATGTACATTGACTCAACATTACCATATTTTTTCTTACCATTTTGCATACTCCTTATTCCATATAAAAATAATTTCATGCAAGATTCTCTTATTTTTGGTGTAACTCCATCCCAACAAAAATCCAAAAAAACTAGTTCTATTTATGTGCATATTTTTTCACTATTGTGATTTTTTCCTTCCTACATCTATTCTCTATTACTCTCATAAATTAGACCACCAAAAATATTCATCTTTTTATGGTAAACTTATAATGAGAGATTTATTTTGATCCCTTTATATTTTTTCCACCTATATTATTTATATTTGACATGTACATATTTTTTTAGACCCCTCAATATTTGATTTTCTTAGTTCTACTATTCACTTATATCATGATCTCAACAATATCTTCAATTATAGACCTACCAAATAAGGTCAAGGGTATGTGGCATGCATGCATACACCATGGGGAGCTCACTCTTGGAGGTATTCAAAAGAATCATCCAAAGAAGGACCTCACAAGGACTTTGTGCAGTGGAAAAAACAGTCGGTTTTGCTGAATTTTTAACGATTATATGCTCTCCGAATTTGAAAAGGTGATACAAACAAAAGTTGTAGATCGTGAGCTAAAATTTTACCTCAAATTTTTTCATATTTTTTTGAGCTACGAGCTGTGAGCTATGATTTTATTGGTGGAACCCAGTTTGCCCATGCTATGCAGCCACACTCCCTCTTCCACTTTATCATTTTCCTCTTTCACACACACTTCTCCACTCATCATCCCTACCTCTCTCACCACTCCTCTCTGTACCCTACTCACCTTCTTCTCAACCTTGAAGAATAAGAGAAACCATGGTGAACTCATGTCTTCTACACACACTTCCATTCCAAAATTGACCACCTAGTCTCATTTTTCCTCATCCATATTACCCATATCTATCAAAAAAACCACAAAATTCAGCCTCTTCTCTTGAAAGACAGCATCATGGTGATTGATTACTCATGTTCACTTACCTTGGCTCCCAAGGAAGGTCAAGAGTGGAGAAAAAACGTACCGTCAAAGCTAGTGGACCGTCAACAAGCGTCAAAATTGACTCTACTCGGGACACTTGGAGCATCAACATTGTAAGAAATCTATATTTTCTTACCTATTAAGAGTTTTTTCTTCCTTATTTGTATCCTACTTGGATACTCCCATTGTAAATATCCAATTCTATTTGTAAATCAATAAAAATACTAACTCTACTAATTTACTAACACTAACCTACTATGAAAAGTCCTATCACCTCCACTTCTCTCCTCTCTCTCTTCTTCATCTATCACCACCAACTTCTTGATAATTCCAAGAAAAAGAAATTAGATAAGTGCTGAAAATCTAACCCAACCATGGTTAGAGGAGTAACCCTAGCCCTCAAAATTGCTATAAAAGGATGGTGTAGCTAGCACAAAAAGGGGGGAGTCATAAGCAAGAGCATTATGCTATAGCTTGAGAAGCCAAGCTCAACCTCTCTAGAAGGAGTTCTTGAGTGGAAGCTCATTGTCTTATGCATGTGTATGTGTTGTAATAGGGGTGATTAGCAAGGAAACTATATGCCATTGTAAGAGAGAGAGTGATCATTCAATTGAGAGTAGGAAATCTATCATTTCTCCTACTAGTGTAAGCCCAACATTTGTTGAATCAAGGAGGGTGGATTTGGACTAAGCTTGGATACTTTGTCTCTCTTCCAACGTGAAGTAATGGACAACAATGATGTGTAAGTGTCTTGGTGTTTTTTTAAGTTCTTGATAGCTTGTTTTTGGGTGTTGTCATCAGTTCAGCCATAAATTCCACATACTGTAAGAGGGCAACAGGGTGGAGAGGACTCCCCTGGCCTTAAGACAGTGATTGGGGTGGCTTTTCTTGTGATGTGTTGTGGTGTAATTTACTCAAGCTATGTTGAACAAATACTAATCTCACTTTCATTGGTCATGACAGATTTGTAAGAAGGTATTAGTGCAACAATCACCCCCTCCCCCTTCCCTCTCTTTCTTACATATATAATTGTGTTTGCTTGATCAGTGTCGATACATTTCAAAGCAGCCCGAGCACTCTCTCTCTCTCTCTCTCTCTCTCTCTCTCTCTCTCTCTCTCTCTCTCTCTCTCTCTCTCTCTCTCTCTCTCGCTACGCATCCTAGTTCGCATCCAAAACTAGGTGGTGCCCCAAATTTGTGTAGGGTTAGGTTGCTGGTTTTTGTGTGTGTTGTTTTTTTTCCAACCCCAACCCAATTGAGCAGCACGGAAGCCTAGAAGAGTGCTTAGAGGCCACTCTTCGTGTTGCCCGTCCCGTACCGCCCCAAATTGGTTCCCCCACGGAGGAACCAACTTATGTATGTTTTTGTGTAGGATCAATCTTTAGAATAGTCAAGTAGTTTGTATGAATCACGAGAATTTGTATGATCCTTTTATTCCAATTGCAAGGCAAAAGGTACACATAATTGTTAGTACTAAGTTGCAATTTCAACGTGTAATTCATAGACTTTTAGGTCCCCTTAGGTGGGCAGAGATAAACGCATCAGTAAATCCCTTTATTTTGCCTCTCATTAGGTACGACCTTAGTTTGGACGTCTATATTTTTGTTTTGTTTTAAGCATTAGGTCATGCATAGACCATGGATAATGGCCCAGGAATAGAGGTTTTCCCCTTCCATTTCACTCCACACATTAGAATAAACGTTACAATTAGTAGGAAGATCCACTTTCAACAACGTATGGTGTTCATGTTTGGTGCCCAAAGAGTAGGAGAAATTTTGGCATCACCAAACCCTGTCATCCTGCCTCTTATTGATTATCATAGGTCATTTGATGTGAATATTTTTATGTTGTTGTAGAATAGATTGCAATTTAGAAAATATTACTGTGTAAATATTTTTATAAAAAAAGACAAACAAAAACGTGTTGTCACCTTAAAACTGATTCAATGGAGGCCCAACGCCAAATGTATAGATATCCTCTTTTCTTTGGAGAGCCTGGAGAGGATGCATAATTATTTTTAGCAAATTTCAAGATGTCTTGTCGTATAAAGAGGATAGTAACTGATCAAGAACGTGTAGAGATGTTTGAAGTGGTCCTTAGGAAAGATGCTAGCACTTGGTTTGACTCGTTGCCTGAGGAAGTTAAAGGAAATTACACGGAAGTTGTGAATCATTTCAAGAGATACTTCTTTGATCCCCAAAACACTCAAAAACTATAGCAAGACATTGTTTCTCATAAGCAAAAAGACTTAGATGACTACTACTTATACAAGCAAGAGTTTCTACGTCTTTGGGCTCTATGGATACGAAATGTTGCTAACCCTGGTGATGGTGCAGAATTTCTAAAGAAGGAGAGGTTCATAGCCGGACTCTATCCTGACCTTAAGGTAAAAGTTGAGGTGGGTGCACCTGCTACCTTTGATGCAGCTGAAACTAGGGATGCTGAGAAATATAGGAAACTCAAGTGCTTAAGGGGGGAGGTTCCAATAGAAGGTCTTAGACCCAAAGGTGAGTCACAAGCATCAACATCTAGGGAGCTTCCTGAGGTAACGGCGGAAGTGATTGAGAAGTTAAATGAATCTTTAAGCAGCCTGTCAATTCACCTTGCACAAGCTGTAGGTCCAAAGGGACAAGCAAAGAAGTCTGAAGAGCGAGATCCACGACCTAGGAGAGTCTTGCAATGTTGGAATTGCGGAGAGTCTGGACATGGGATGTATAATTGTCCTTGGCCCCATGGGGAGCCAGGGAGACCTAACTTGAATTACCCAGTGATGAATGCAGGTGAAGGAACTGGTCAACAACCAAGGCTTCTACAAAGACCAAATGGACCAAGACCACCTCCACAAGGGGTAGAAGGAGTTCCACCTTTGCCATATCCAAATGTGCATGTGGTAGAGGTGACAAACTCAAATGAGGTTGACATGGAAGCAAATGGCATTAAGCGTGGCCGAAGAAAAGGTAAGGAGAAAGAAGGTGTCACATCACAGAGTGACCATGGACGAGGCAAGAAGGCAAAGGAGACCAAGGAAGCTAAGAGGACTCGAGGTCGTATCAATCTCCAAGACTTCCCTCTTGGACATGGTATGGCTCCATACAACCTATTGGAAGACATGAGAGGTAAGGGTCCTGATATCTCATGGCCTCAATTTCTTGCATTATGCCCACAAGTTAGGAGAGATTTAACAAAGGCAGTTAGCACTAGGAGAAAGGTAAAAGAGAGTGTGCATGTTGTAAAAATTGCACATGCTGAAATGAATGAGGATATTACACTTGTGCTAGATTATTACATCAAAGGAAGATTGGTTAGGAAAGGTCTAGTGGATGGGGGTGCACAAATTTGCATCATGACAAAGGGACTCATGCAAAAACTAGGCATGCACATCCATGAGACACCTGAAATTAAAGTCAAAATGGCAAACAATAGCAAGGCTAAGTGTGTAGGCATTTGTAAAAATGTCTTTGTGGAGGCCTTTGGCATTAAGAAGGCAGTGGATTTCTATGTCATGTCTACCAAAGGAAATGGTTACCCATTTATCCTAGGGAGACCATAGCTAATGAAAATGCGAGCTTTGCAGGATTGGGAGAGTGGAAAGCTAATTTGCAGGAATGACAATCATAAGAAGGTTGTCTTTGACATGAAGGAGCAACGCCAAGAGGAGCTCCATAAAGAATCATCTCAAAGTGAGATGGAGGAAGGCTGGACCGATAGCACTTCAGAAGAAGAAAGTAGCGGTAGCATTACTGAAGAGGAGTCTTCCATCGAAGTCATGGGGATAAGGTTTAATCCAAACAACCAAGAGACCTCTTGTCCAGGTTTGGAAGAGGTAGGTTCCCAAGAAAACCAAAAAGTGGAAGATGAGAATGCTAGAAGGTATGTTATCTACAACACTTACAAAGGATGAAAGAGAGGACCTCAAAGGTGTGTTAAGGAAATTTCCTAGGCTTTTTGCTAAAGACTACACCGATGTGCGTGGAGTAGATGCTGTTCAACACAAAATTGAGTTGAAGCCACAAGCCACACCTAAGGTTCAGAAGCTACGAAGGCTAGGAGTCATCAAGGAGAAGGCTTTACTCAAGGAGGTAAGAAAGCTTCTAGCAACAGGTTTCATTTATCCAGTGGAGAATTCAGAGTGGGTCTCTCCCGTTGTTGTCACTCCCAAGAAGAACGGCAAGTGGAGGGTGTGTGTGGATTATCGTCCACTCAATGAGGCAACAAAAAGAGATCACTTTCCCCTCCCATTTCAAGATGAGATACTAAATGAGGTAGCTGGTCATGAGAAGTACATTGTGTGTGATGGCTACTCGGGTTACTTTCAAATAGGTATCGCATTGGAAGATCAATCGAAAACAACCTTCATCACTCCTTGGGGTTGTTATGCTTTTAGAGTTATGCCATTTGGCCTGACAAATGCTCCTGCAACTTTCCAACGTTTCATGAACATGGTGTTTCAAGCATTCTTTGGAAAGTCAATCAGGGTGTTCATTGATGATTTCTGCATTTATAGCTCAAAATCATTGCATCTACAAAAGGTAGAAGAAGGTCTAAAAAAACTTTACAACATGGGAGGTCAACTCAACCCCGACAAGTGTCGCACAGGTGAGGATGAAGTGATCTTGCTTGGTCACAAGGTTTCCTATAAAGGCATTGAGGTGGATCCTTCAAAGGCAAAGGCTCTTATTGAGCTCCCATCACCCAAGAATCTCAAAGAGGTCATCTCATTCATTCAAAAGGTGAAGTATATGTCACGTTTTATTCACTTAGCCTCGGAGTTACTTCACTTTGTAAAAGTTGACACAACAAGTAGAATTTGCATGGTCTGATGATCTTGAAGAGTATTTTTGTAATATTAAAGTCATTTTGTCAGAGCTACCAACACTCATGCCTCCTTGTCGGGAGTACACATTCTTTGTTAGCTCTAGTGTTGGAAAGGAAACGATTGGTGCAGTTTTATTACAACAAGATCCCCACAGTACCAGGATGCGACCCATCCATCTACTTTGCTAGTAGGGTCATGAATGCTTTAGAGAGAGGCTACACGGAGGCAGAACTCATGATGCTGTCTCTCATGTTTGCGGTGAGAAAGTTTAGATCCTACTTGCTACCAAAACCTTTTGTAATTCTCACTGCAGAAAATTTATTTCCTTGGGTGTCATCTCAAATGAATCTTAGCACCAGGATCTCAAAGTGGATTATGGAATTGCAAGAGTTCCAATACTCTTTCAAGGTAGAAGATAGTGTGCGTGCACAATTGGCAGGAATCCTTACTTATAGGGTACATGAGAAGGAGATTAAGGTGCCTGAAGTAAAGACCCTACCATTGCCACCACCTAAAAGTATTCCTAATGCTTTTACCTTGTTCTTTGATGGAGCTTTTTGATGAGTCACAGGAAAAGTAGGGAGAGGGCTAGTATTGCTCAACCCAAGTGGAGAGGTGGTCATGAAAGAGAAGGTCAATCTACCAAGTTCAACTAGCAACAATGAAGCAGAATATGACACTCTACTTCATGGTTTAAAGATATGCATTGGCCAAGGTATACAACGTCTCATGGTAAAAGGGGATGCACTTCTCATTGTGAAGCAGATTTTAGGCATTTGGGCATGCAAGAATGAAAGCTTAAGGACAAAAGTTCATGCCATTCGTAGGATGTTTAATCAGTTTGAAGAAGTGCAACTATATCATATTCCTAGGAAACAAAATGAAGATGCCGATTTACTTTCACAACAAGTAGTTACATGTGTTGAGAAAGAAGTGCAGGTCATCATGGTGGCAGCAACAACTGTCAAGCAACCGAGATACCAGGGATTGGAGTCATTGACTCCCATTAGTAGCTACATTTTGGAGGGTGAGTTTCCACAAGACTTCACGAAGGCTCAGAAGAGGAGACTCATGAAAAAGGCAAGCGCGTATCTCTTCCTAGAAGGATCCCTCTATCAAAGAGGGAAGGATCAAGTATGTAGAAGAGTACCAACTATCAAGACAATTCTAGCCATTCTAAAAGGTTTGCATGAAGAGGCATGTGGTGGTCATTTTGCCCAAGAGTTAACTGTGAAGAAGATTTTGCTTGCGGGGTATGTTTTGCCAAGTCTGCATGTGGATGTCCAAAATTGGTGTAAAAGTTGTCACAATCGTCAGGTAAATGGGAATAGAAGATTGGTTTATGGTCCAAGGCAAATCGTGCTTGCAAATGGACCCTTTGAAAAGTGGTGCATTGATGCTATGGGTCCTCTCCCTAGGACAAAAAATGGTAAGCTCTACATTCTAGTGGCTGTAGACTATATTACTAGGTGGGTGGAAGCACAAAGTGTGGCAAAGGTAAATGAGAGGACAGTGAGCAAATTTATCTACACTCACATTTGTTGTAGATTTGGCACACCTTTGGAGATTGTTTCTCATAATTGTCCAGGGTTTAGAAAGGGCTTTCTCACAGAAGTCTGTGAAGAACTTCACATTCTGCATAGTCATAGTACACCCTACTATCCCCAATCAAATGGTTTGGTAGAAAAAGCTAATGGTGTCATTGCAGACATCATTAGAAAGATGGTGAGAAACAAAACAAAGTTGTGGGATGACTTCTTGGATGGCGCCTTGTGGGCGTATCGAACCACATATAGGGAAGCCACGGAGTTCACACCATTTCACTTGGTCTATGGTCAAGAGGCTTTACAACCAATTGAGCTAAACATTCCAACAATGCGACTTCATGGCAAAGTAGCACAAGATGATCAAGAAGAATGGATGGATCGACTTCTTACCTTAGCTGAGCTTGAGTGGAAAAGAGAAGCAGCATAAGTGCTACAAGAGGAAAGCCACACAGAAGAAGAAAAAGCTTGAAAAGAAACTGAAGGACAAAGGCATCAATGAAGGAGATCTTGTGCTAAGGTATGATAATCGACTCGATAATCGTTTTGATGCCAAATTTGAAACTAGATGGCAGGGGCCATACATAGTTAAGAAGGCTTTCAATTCAAGTTACTATCAACTTATGGACTTGAATGGGAAAGAGCACTCCAGGAAGGTAAACGGGTATCGCTTGAAGCCTTATTTGAGTCGCCTTCTACCAAAGGATCTACCAAAGATATGTCAAAAGGCATCTATCACATGTAAGTATTGTTACGTGAAGCATGAGTGTAACTCAAACCAAAATTCCAGGGGGCCAAACAATGAAGATCTCGTCAAGGACTCTGAAGCACTCTCTTTGGAAAAGATGCTCTATGATGGTACATGAATATACCATCATCCTGGGGGAGGGCTAATGATAGCCATTTTTCGACCCTCCGTAATTGCCATAGTGAGTTAACCCCCCTCCATAATTGCCATAGTGAGTTAACACCCCCTACCAAAATCATTCAAACATTTTGGCTATCCCTACCATTTCACTCTATATAGGTGTGTGAGTTAGGGGACTTATCTCATATCTTCTTAAAAACCCTTGATTAGCTAGTCACTAAGCTAGTTGAGCCAAAAATATAAAAAATATAAGTATATTATGGCCCATTTGTGTGTAAATATTTCATTATATATAATGCCTAAATAAAAGGATTTTTCATAATTATTTTGGTATTTATTTAAATATTTTTACCTATGGTGTGTTATTTATGCTATGTACATTGACTCAACATTACCATATTTTTTCTTACCATTTTCCATACTCTTTATTCCATATAAAAATAATTTCATGCAAGCTTCTCTTATTTTTGGTGTAACTCCATCCCAACAAAAATCCAAAAAAACTAGTTCTATTTATGTGTATATTTTTTCACTATTGTGATTTTTTCCTTCCTACATCTATTCTCTATTACTCTCATAAATTAGACCACCAAAAATATTCATCTTTTTATGGTAAACTTATAATGAGAGAGATTTATTTTGATCCCTTTATATTTTTTCCACCTATATTATTTATATTTGACATGTACATATTTTTTTAGACCCCTCAATATTTGATTTTCTTAGTTCTACTATTCACTTATATCATGATCTCAACAATATCTTCAATTATAGACCTAGCAAATAAGGTCAAGGGTATGTGGCATGCATGCATGCACCATGGGGAGCTCACTCTTGGAGGTATTCAAAAGAATCATCCAAAGAAGGACCTCACAAGGACTTTGTGCAGTGGAAAAAAAAGTCGGTTTTGCTGAATTTTTAAAGATCATATGCTCCCCGAATTTGAAAAGGTGATACAAACAAAAGTTGTAGCTCGTGAGCTGAACTTTTACCTCAAATTTTTTCATATTTTTTTGAGCTACGAGCTATGAGCTATGATTTTATTAGTGGACCCCAGTTTGCCCATGCTATGCAGCCACACTCCCTCTTCCACTTTATCATTTTCCTCTTTCACACACTTTTCCACTCATCATCCCTACCTCTCTCACCACTCCTCTCTGTACCCTACTCACCTTCTTCTCAACCTTGAAGAATAAGAGAAACCATGATGAACTCATGTCTCCTACACACACTTCCATTCCAAAATTGACCACCTAGTCTCATTTTTCCTCATCCATATTACCCATATCTATCAAAAAAACCACAAAATTCAGCCTCTTCTCTTGAAAGACAGCATCATGGTGATTGATTACTCATGTTCACTTACCTTGGCTCCCAAGGAAGGTCAAGAGTGGAGAAAAAACGTACCGTCAAAGCTAGTGAACCGTCAACAAGTGTCAAAATTGACTCTACTCGGGACACTTGGAGCATCAACATTGTAAGAAATCCATATTTTCTTACCTATTAAGAGTTTTTTCTTCCTTATTTGTATCCTACTTGGATACTCCCATTGTAAATATCCAATTCTATTTGTAAATCAATAAAAATACTAACTCTACTAATTTACTAACACTAACCTACTATGAAAAGTCCTATCACCTCCACTTCTCTCCTCTCTCTCTTCTTCATCTATCACCACCAACTTCTTGATAATTCCGAGAAAAAGAAATTAGATAAGTGCTGAAAATCTAACCCAACCATGGTTAGAGGAGTAACCCTAGACCTCAAAATTGCTATAAAAGGATGGTGTAGCTAGCACAAAAAGGGGGGAGTCATAAGCAAGAGCACTATGCTATAGCTTGAGAAGCCAAGCTCAACCTCTCTAGAAGGAGTTCTTGAGTGGGAGCTCATTGTCTTATGCATGTGCATGTGTTGTAATAGGGGTGATTAGCAAGGAAACTATATGCCATTGTAAGAGAGAGAGTGATCATTCAATTGAGAGTAGGAAATCTATCATTTCTCCTACTAGTGTAAGCCCAACATTTGTTGAATCAAGAGGGTGGATTTGGACTAAGCTTGGATACTTTGTCTCTCTTCCAACGTGAAGTAATGGACAACAATGATGTGTAAGTGTCTTGGTGTTTTTTTAAGTTCTTAATAGCTTGTTTCTGGGTGTTGTCATCAATTCAGCCATAAATTCCACATACTGTAAGAGGGCAACAGGGTGGAGAGGACTCCCCTGGCCTTAAGACAGTGATTGGGGTGGCTTTTCTTGTGATGTGTTGTGGTGTAATTTACTCAAGCTATGTTGAACAAATACTAATCTCACTTTCATTGGTCATGACAGATTTGTAAGAAGGTATTAGTGCAACAATCACCCCCTCCCCCTTCCCTCTCTTTCTTACATATATAATTGTGTTTTCTTGATCAGTGACGATACATTTCAAAGCAGCCCGAGCTCTCTCTCTCTCTCTCTCTCTCTCTCTCTCTCTCTCTTCTCTCTCTCTCTCTCTCTCTCTCTCTCTCTCTCTCTCTCTCTCTCTCTCTCTCTCTCTCTCTCTCTCTCTACGCATCCTAGTTCGCATCCAAAACTAGGTGGTGCCCCAAATTTGTGTAGGGTTAGGTTGCGGGTTTTTGTGTGTGTTGTTGTTTTTTTTCCAACCCTAACCCAATTGAGCAGCACGGGAGCCTAGAAGAGTGCTTAGAAGCCACTCTTCTTGTTGCCCGCCCCAGACCACCTCAACAGCTTGCCCTTGGTTCGGTGATCCCTGCTGTATGATTTTTGTATGATTTGGACTTGTTTAGGCCAGGCAAAAGTCAATCCCTAGGTCTGTTTTATGGTTTTCCTTTTTGCACTATTTTTGGCTCTTTTGACCACTTTTTGCAATTTTTTTGCATATAGTTCTTTTGGGAAAGTTGTTCCAAATGATACCAGCTACCTACTGCTCAAATCTCAGTCAAAAATCTTGATGAGGTACATGAATCACGATCCATGTTCCATCACTTTTGAACTCCAAATTTGGCCTGATGATTACCTACTGTGTCAGTAGTCTATCCCATCACTTCTTTTTGAATTTGGACAACTCCAGTCAAAAGTGAGTTTTTCTGTCTGCTTTACCGTTTTTGACTACTTTTTGTATTTGGCTATATTGACCAGACTTTTTCACTTTTTTGACATTGTGTCTTTTGGGAAAGTTGTCCAAAATGGTATCAGAGATGTACTTCTCAAATATCAGCCCCAAATGTTAAAAGGTACATGGATCGCGATGCATGTTTGACAGCATTTTTTCACGAATTTTGTTTTGCTTGCTTTCTATTCCCTATAGAAGCCAAATCTCACCCCTTTTTGGATTTGGATCCCAAAAAGTTGAAAATTCCTAAACTTTGTGTTTGCATTGTCAATTTTTCTTTAACAACCAATTTTGATGTGCTTTTTGATTTTTTCTTTCAACTTAATCAGAGCAATATCGCACTAATGCACAGTGTCACACTGATCACTTTTCTGCAAAATTGGTCTCTGGGGTACATAGATCACGATCCATGTTTCTCCACAAAATTTGGTCAAACTTTCCAAATTGCTTTTAGAGAGTTTGCTAATGCCTTTGATCCACAAATTTTTGAATTTGGATCACTTTTCAGCTCTCTACCATCAAAATTTCAAAATTTCATAGTTCTAGCCATTTCGGTCAAAATATGGTTTTCACCCTTTTTTCACTCAATCTTTTAGCCCAAATTTGATGGTGGTAGTTTCTACTTACCCTACTCCTAAGTACTGAAATGAAACATGAAATAAAAACAAACAGAATGGTATAAAATAAAGTCAAAATAGAAAACAATACGGCACTCCAAAAGCATACAAAAAATTGAAGAATGAAATGCTTTTGGCTATCTCACTCACAACCCTCTTTACCTCTTGAGAATAGACCTAGCAAGTCCTCGACTTCTAAACTCTATCAAGCACTAAACCCCGTGTCTAGCTACTTCACTGCTAAAGTGTAAATGGAATGGAGAGACAAATCTTAGAAAAAGAACGCTCTAAATATGCACTAGGTCACTCACCATCTATGGATTCGATCCTCACCAGTGGCACCAATGTTAGCGGGTCGCCGCGACGTACATGTGTAGCATAGCGATCTGGCACTAACATAATGTCAATACTCAGGGAAGTGACTCAGATGGGGCATGGAGACTCTTTGAGATCGTCAATCTCAAGAAGCGAACCTTAACAAGAAAACCAACACTCAATGATTAGGGAAATATGCCTATGTTCTTTCTCACAGCTCTAGGTCATCACGCCATTTTGGCACTCGAACAGACTCAAAATGCAATGAAACTTTAGGAGGAGGTCTAGGATACCTAGGGACACTATCCTACCAAGTCTAGTCGCAATCCGACAAGGTACCAAGATCACAATCCATAATGAAACAGGTCCTAAAAACTGCAACAGAACTATCCAGAAGGTGGCCCTATGGTTTAAGAACACTCTCCTATGGTCAAAATGACTAAAAACAATGATTTAAGCACTCAAATATCTAATTAAGGCTCACAAACGCGTAGTCGCGAACCACAGCAAAACTGAGAATGTTTACACTTAATTGAAAGAGCAAAGAGAGAGGAACGTAATGCAAGTTTCAAAAGTGAAAATGGATCACCCAATCATTAGTTGTGATGATTACAAATTGGAGATGCTTCGTAGCTTGAGCGTACGTTTTTAGAGCTCCTTTCTTCTCTGAAGATAAGCCTCCTTTCACATTAAAGTTATTGACCTTAATACCTAAGACATTCTAAATGGCCAGTGACCGTCTCACATGGACCTTTACAATATCATGACATCAGCAAAACTGAGAATGTTTACACTTAATTGAAAGAGCAAAGAGAGAGGAACATAATGCAAGTTTCAAAAGTGAAAATGGATCACCCAATCATTAGTTGTGATGATTACAAATTGGAGATGCTTCGTAGCTTGAGCGTACGTTTTTAGAGCTCCTTTTTTCTCTGAAGATAAGCCTCCTTTCACATTAAAGTTATTGACCTTAATACCTAAGACATTCTAAATGGCCAGTGACCGTCTCACATGGACCTTTACAATATCATGACATCAGTACAACTTAGGAAATTGACCTGCTACTTTGGAATCAAGATTTACACTGAGTCTCACTACACTAGCTCAACAAAATAATAAGAGTACAAATGTGGTATGTCGGGCTAGGTGGGCGCTCGTTTGGTCTGTCTCGTAATAGAGGCCATGTGGACTCTATTGCCAATCTTTTGGGCCGGGTATACAAATATATATATATGTGTGTGTGTGTGTGTGTGTGTGTGTGTGTGTGTGTGTGTGTGTGTGTGTGTGTGTGTGTGTGTGAAGATGTAGCGTATTAAACTAGGCTTGGATGTGAAAGTGTGCATTCTATGGGATATGTGCAAGCCCATTCCCAAATATCTCGATCTCAATATGGGAGAGTATGGTGCCTTTTGGCAAGAGTTGGCTTTTGTTTTGTTTTCCAATGTCTGTTATAAATGTCGAAAAATTGGACACTATGCTAGGAATTGAAGTGGCTCGCAATCGGGCAGTCAAGACGACCTGGAGACGTGTTTCCAGGGATATCATGCCAAGGCTGAAGTGGCCCGCAATCGAGCGGTCAAGACGACCTAAAGACGTGTTTCCAGGGATATCATGCCTCTTGAGAGCTCCACCAAGCCAGCGGAGGAGAGTTGTGACAGTGAAAGGAATCAGGGTGTCATAAGCAAAGAGTTTGAGAACCCTTCAGAGGAGATGGAGGATAAGCCTGAGCGCCCCGCAATTGGGATGCAAGATAAGAGAGAGCCGCTCGTCGATTCAACCATGGAGACTCAGGCGTCCATTGAATCTTCCTAGCGTGTCACTAACGCATGTGAATTACATGTCCAAAAACTTAGATGTCATTGTCCATGTAATAGAGTTTGTGGGTCCTACGACCACTAGTAAAAGTTTGCTAAAAAGAAAGAAAAAAAAAGTGATGTTGATTATTCTAGTTTCGGTCTGGTGGTCAAGGGTGTGTTGTGGTAGGGAACGCTCCTTGGTGGCAACCCAAAGCCATTGTAAGCTCCCCTTTGCCTTGGTTGTCGGATGGTCTCAAATTGGCACCCTTTATCAGCCAATGTATTTGTTCATTGTAGCTGGGCTTCTAGATGTTGTTGTGGCTCGGAAGAATCATGGCTTCCATCTATAAATTTTTTGGTTTCTTACTATATATATACACTAACTATGGTCAATTTTTTTTTGGTGCGTGTGTTGTTGGGGGGGGGGGGGGGGGGGGGGGGGATGCAATAGTCCAACGCTTGCCGTGTGACAAAGCTAGATTGGAAGATTGGCATTAGCCCAAAGACAAAGCTTTTGCACTTCCCAAAACATTGGGTACATATAACAAGCTAATTCACAAAGCTAATTGGTGAACTCCGCTCATCAAATTGTGGAGGGTGAATTGGTCATAAGAGAAGTGGTTGAAGAGTGTAAACAACATTTGGGTGGTAAATTGGCCAAGCTCCATGAAGGCATCCACATGGAAGGTGCTATGGTGTGCTATTCCAAAAAGAATAAGATTTTTGCTAAGCTTGGTAGTTTGGGTGCAAAGCAGCTTCGAAGGATCCCTTGCATTTGTTCAGAAATTGTCCTTCCACACAGAGTCTTATCATCAAAGTTTGCAAATGGGTAAAGGCTTTGAAGATACTTTTCTTTAGGAACAACCTGGTTCTAGGAGGGAGAAGAGTTTGAAACCAAGAAATTCTAGTGTGCACGCAAATAACCAGATACCGCTCTTTGAAACAGATATGGAAATCTTGGAACCTTCGGATCTTTTGAGAGAAAAAGAGTGGTAGCTCAATTCAATGACATATTGAGGGAGAGCATTGAGCTCATATATTTGCCACTCTGATGCCCTTGACATTCCAAGATTGAAAAATTAGCTCCTCCATCATTGAGAGGGTGGGACAAACTCCTCGACATCCAACAAAACTTCCTTTGTATTCTCCCTCCCCTCCATTTCACTATAATGAGAGCCTTCTTCGTCTTTGAGGCTATCTATAGTATATATCTATATCTATACTATATATAATGGAGCTTAAAATTTTCAAGGAAGGACAGGGCCTCCATGGTGTCACTCATTGGTTCACTTTAAAGAAAACCTTACAAAACATATAATCTAAAATACCAAAGTAAACGGCAAGATTGTAAAAAATGACAAGCTTTCAAGAATCTATTGTCAAAATACTTTCTACTCTACATAGAATAAATGTTCCAATTTAAATGCACATAAGAAAATAAGGATAATTTTAGTGACAAGATCAATATTAATATTTTTTAAAAATTTCTAGAAGTTTGTATTTCTTTAAAGAGATTATTTAAAAAAAACAAAAGCTTGCATGATGTTGACTTGGGGTAAACTGGCTCGGAGTACATGCATGCAAATGAAGGGGTTGTTATCTACATTATTGAGAGAGAGAGAGAGAGAGAGCATTTTGTGTGTGTGTGTGTGTGTGTGTGTGTGTGTGTGTGTGAGAGAGAGAGAGAGAGAGAGAGAGAGAGAGAGAGAGAGAGAGATTTTACCATTGAGCTCATAGGCCCGTCAAATTTCCAAGATATTATGGTTTTCTTTGCATTATAATGTATGTTTAAGAGAGTAGCTAATGTTTTTCACCCATAGAAAATGGATAAAATGATTGACAAAGACCAACCTTCAAATTGACATCCTAAATGGGAAGAGACATTGCCAGTTCTAGGATATTTTATTCTTTTTATTTTTAAGAGTTAAATTGTAGGCCATGCTTAAAAATCTGAAAATTCTCTTGATTTTGATAGGTAAGGGTGCCTATGAAAAATCAACGAGAGAGAGAGAGAGAGAGACAGAGAGAGGACAATTTTTTAGCACCCAACGAATGACGCGGTAAGGAGAAGGGGGGAGAGAGAAAAGAGAGAGCAAAATGTTCAAAGGTGTAGGAACAATTTAAAAAGACGTTAAAAAGCTACACAACAAGTCTTTGACAAAAGTGAATATATTTGGGAAGGATGAGAGAGAGAGAGAGAAGAAGAAGAAGAAGAAGAAGAAGAAAATTTTTAATGACATTGGAACAATCCCAAAAGATATATCAAACAACTCGGGTGAGTAAAGTTATTTTTGTTTCATCTTTCGACTCTGTGTGTGTGTGTGTGTGTGTGTGTGTGTGTGTGTGAGAGAGAGAGAGAGAGAGAGAGAGAGAGAGGTTTGCAGAGAGGGGGGGGGGGGGGGGGGGGGGGGATGAGGAGAACATAGAAATTTTGAATGTCATAGTTATTGTATTGCAATAGGCCTCAAGACCAACGTGACAAATCTTTGATACACACACACACACACACACACACACACACATATATATATATATATATATATATATATATATATATATATATATATATATATATATATATATATATATATATATATATATATAGAGAGAGAGAGAGAGAGAGAGAGAGAGAGTTAACTTATGTGTGTCATTTCTATATCATTACAATTTTATCACATGTTCCAAATCTTTGAAATAATTTTAGATGTTTTTCTATGATGTTAGAATATTCTATATTTTCTTTATTGACATGAAAAGTTTCCTAAACTACTTCTCCACACGTTACTCTCCCCTTCTACCCTTGCATAGTGTTGACGAGAGCGATGGCCACGTCTGTGTCCCCCTTGACTAAGCAATGTCTCTCTCTCTCTCTCTCTCTCTCTCTCTCTCTCTCTCTCTCTCTCTCTCTCTCTCTCACACACACACACACACACACACACGCATGCACACGCACACGCACACGTACACACACTCTCTCTCAAGCCCGAGAACCTTCTGGCACCTATCCTATGTGGACAAAATGACCTTCACTTTGTTGATGTATCTACAATGCACATCTCCTTTCCTTTAAGATGCACACCAAAAATACTATTAATCTCTATCATCTGCAAATTAGAGCATTTCTTGACTATGTTTATATGATTTATCTCCTATTAACGTAGTTTGAGACCAAATAATCTAGACTCTCAACCGCTAAGTTTAGTCAATCCTTCTCCAAACACTATTCACAAGGAGTCATCTTGTTGTATAGCTTAAATCACGCACACACACACGCACGTGCACACACACAATGTTGGTTTAACATCACCAAAATAAATGGTTGACAAATACTATCAAATGAGTTTAGAGAGAGAGAGAGAGAGAGAAGAAGAAGAAGAAGAAGAAGAAGACAAGATACCTAAAAAATATAGCCAAGGAGTCTTCATTCTTGAGCACAAGTGCTTACATGCTCGCATACTTTCTTGAGGAGGGAGAGGAGGTGGGATTTTTAATATCATGGAAACAATCACAATGACCTGTGTGTGTGTGTGTGTGTGTGAGAGAGAGAGAGAGAGAGAGAGAGAGAGTCGTTGTTCATAAAGTTTAGATACTTGGCCGTAGCAACGGGCAGGTCACATACTAATCCACAGCAACAACTGATTGAGAAATAGACATATTTGAGATATTTAGATCCAATGGATTCTTAGCGCAATGCTCAAGATAGTTTGCATTGTTTACCTAGCTCACGGAATTCTCAAATGGCTTACTACAGTGCTCCCCAAACGATACAATAAACTTAAGCAATCCTTGTAGAGTAGTATCCACACCCCCAAGATTAATCCCAACAATTTAGCCATGTTACCACTTTACAACAAAAGGTGAAAGAAGATGGAAAAAGATGGCTGCAATGTGGTAGGGCAAAAAAATAGAGTGGCATCCACACCCCCAAGATTATTCCCGAGTGTATAGCCATGTTACTACTTTACAACAAAAGATGAAAGAAGATGGAAAAGGTGGTTGTGATGTGGTAGGGTAAAAGACTCTGGAAAAAACTTGCGCCTTACTGTGTCACTGACATGAAATGCAATCATTAGACCTTTAATCACTTTGGAAACTCCTTCAAATTCCTTCTCAAGAAACGTTCTCTATAATCAATTGTCTTTGTCGTTTGTGATTTTTTTTTTTTTTTTTGCAAAACTCACAATTGTGAGTGGATAGTATTAAGAACATCGGAAATATACACCAACCTCGAGCTCGGCACCGAGCCTTGAGGCTCAAAGGATTACAAGTTTTCTGCTTGACATAGAGACCACAACTACTCCTAGGATTTACTTATTACAAGGTGTCATGTATTGTTCTAGACCAGTCCTCTAAGGCTTTTTGCCTCCGATCATGTGGATCGTCACTCTGCTCTCTTGTATTATTTCACCAACACAGCCAGATCCCCCTCAAACACGCGGCGGTTCCTTGCTTGCCAAATATGGTGAAAGAAGTAGTACTTGATTATTTGAGTGCAGACAAGAAGAGCAGGACTTCCCAACCTGTTACTACCAAAGAACATATCATTTTTGAAGAACTTAATTTTCCATGTCCTTCGAATCCACTTGCATATTTTTCCAGCCATGCCACTGATTGCCTGGCATCCTATGAAAAGGCGGGCTAGATCTTCACTAGCTATTCTGCACCCCGAGCAACGGTTGGACCCGATTCCTCTTTCTTGTATCTTCACGCCCGTCGGCAGAGCATCCCACATCACTTTCCACAAAAATATCTTCATATACTGAGGCCACCTTGGCTTCCAGATGTTCTCCATGACTCCCTCCCACCGTTTTTCCGTCCAATGCCTCTTCCATAATTTGTTGAGGGGGCTACACCAATTAGCCTCGTGCATTGATGCATGGTAAATGCCTTTAGAATGTGGTTTACAAAAGAGGCTACTCCCGGGCCATTCCCAAGTGTCCCATTCAAAGTTGGATTCACAAAATTGGCATCACCACCTTATCAAGCTCTTTCATCACCCTGTAGACTAGTAAGATCTCAAAGCCATTCAGTTGAAATTGGGTGGCTAAAGAGTCAACAGTTTTCGAGCACTCCCTGTTGCCATCCCAGAATTGCTCAAGTCGAACGAGCCCCTTATTATTCACATTCCTGGACATTTCTATCCAATAGGGGCTATGCGATGGCCCCAATATTTTAGAGAGCCAAGGGGACCATTGCAAAATGGAGTTCTTAAAGTATCTGGTTGCTTCCCCCCATTCCAAAACCTCAGCTGCACTTTTGTACTTCCTCATCAGCTCCCCTGAGAGTCCACCAGATCTAAGATAAGACCACTTCGGGACGAGAAGTTTGTCGTGCATCAGAACCCCCTTCCACTTTTCCCCTTTCGATCCCATTTTTACTGCATCAAGCATTCCTTGGTCATGATAGCCCAAAGCTTGGTCCTGTTTAGCCAATGAGACCATAAACTTGGCACAAAGGGCCTCAGCATGGGGTACAGGGTTAAGAATGCCGAGCCCTCCTTGGTCTAGCGGGCGAGCAACTATCTCCCATCTAGCCCACTGCCATGGCCGGGAGGTTTTCGTCTGGTTCTTCCAAAGAAACCTTTCCACTGGTTTTAAGAATTCTTTCCAATTACACTTAGCCATCTTGAGCACTGAGCTGAGGAAAGAAATATACGGGATCATAAAAGCATTAATCACTCTAATCTGGCTTTGGAAGGGGAGGAGAACAAACTCCCATCTTCTCATTTTTTAACTTATTTTTTCAAGGACCCATTGAAATCTTTGCCTGTGGGTTACGTCCACCCCAACGGGGGCTCCCAGGTGTCTGAATACACTCCCTTTTGAGATCTCTCATGTCCATACTACAAAGTCAAAAGAGTTGTTCTCCGACAGGGATATTAGTCTTGACTTCTCTGTATTGCAACCTTGGATCCCGAGGCCACAGAAAATGTTTGCACAATCTCCAGAGCTCTCCTGACAACTTGAGGGCATGCCTTCAAGAATAGGAGCGAATCATCTGCGAACATTTTGGCCAGTAGCTGGTCGTTACCCGGAAATGCCAGACCTTGAATTTCTCCCCTCGCAGCACTGGCTTCGAGCATCGTAATGAGAGGATGCGACCTGATGGCAAAAAGCAAGGTGGCCAGGGGACATCCTTGCTTAATAGACCTTTTAACCTCAAAAGAGCCCACAATTCTGTATTAAACAGGAGCTCTGATTGGCTGCCAACGCCTAGTGTGCGTATGAGGCGACAAAGGCGAGGCCCAAAGCCTAGAGCTCCCATGACTTCTTCTATATAGGACCATTCTATTCTATCATAGGCTTTGTCGAGGTCCCAGCTGCAGCAAGATGCACTCTTGCTTGGAGAAGGATGCATACTCTATTCCTACCATTGCTGCCAAGATATTGTCATATATAGATCTCCCTTTAATGAACCTGTGTTGACGGGGAGAGATGATCCGATTTAGGAGGGGGGCAAGTCTGAGAGCTATTGCCTTGGCAATAATTTTGTATGCTACTGACATCATCGTAATGGGATGCCAATGTCTAAGTTGAGAGCAGCAGGTCTATTTGGGAATGGGCTTGATAAGCCCTCTCTTAACACTTGCATCCAACAACTCTTCGAAAACAGCTTGATTGGCCATCCGTGTGACTGGACCCTTGAGATCATTCCAAAATTCCCTGAAGAATTCAGCCGTTAGTCCATCCCAACCGGGGGACTTTTCATTGCCAAGAGCTTTTAGTGCCGTTGGGCATTCCTCCTCAGAGAAGGCCTTTTCCATGCGGTTGGCTTCCTCCTGGGGAACCTTCTTTTCAACACTCCCAAGTAAAGATGCTCGGGCTTCTTCCACTTCCTGAGATTGGGTCTCTGGCTGGTCGATAATCTGGCTGAGATACTTGAGCATAAGTCCAGTCATCTCATCTTGGTTTTTAATTGTATTCCCTTTCTCATTATTTAACACTTGCACGCGGCCTCGACTCTTCCTCACTTTCAGAGCCCTAAAAAAATGTGCTTGGCTAGAAGGCTCTGGTTGAAGGAAAGTTTCCCTAGAGAGAAATCTCGCCTTCTTGATTTCCTCCAGCTGTTCGTTGGCCAGGTGAGATTTAGCTTCAAGCCATCGCTTGTGCTCATCCTCGGTAGCCAATCCGGCAGCCTTCCTAGAGGCTAATTGCGCTACCTCCTCTGTGAGATGTTTGATTTGTGCTTCATTGGATTTTTTAACCCGAGGATCCGAAGTTTTGATAGCTTTTGAACACGCATAACAAATATATTCCAAGCACTAGGTTTGTTCATCCCCACGTCTTTCTTGAGCTTTCCCAACGCTTTCTTGGTGATGCTTCTGAAGAGAGGGTCTTTGAACAAGTGTGTCCCTGTAACAAGAAGCTTTTTCTTCCCTCTCGAGGATTGCCCCCCCCCCCCCCCCCCCCCCCCCCCCCCCCCCCCCCCCCCCCCCCCCCCCCCCCCCCCTCCCCTTTATCTTTCTTGAGTTGTAAGTGTTATGGCATGTGATCGAAGAGGCTTCTTGTTGAGATTACCTTCATCTCTAACGTCGATGAGATCCAGTCAGCTTGATGAGAGCTAGTAGCATCTGTCCAGTCGGGAGGCAGTGCAGGCGTACTGAAGGCTTGTGTAGGTGAATCCAGGCATGTTGTTCCATGGGCCCACTTCCCACAAGTCAATCATAGCTCACTTCTCACATAAGCTCAGCCATTTACACTTTTCTGAGCCAGCCAGTAGACTGGCGGAGCCTGTTTTGTCCTTGCTTTTCTCGACCATATTGAAATCTCCAACCATTAGCCACTCCCCTTCAATCGGAGTATCCCTGAGCTGCATCCACAATTTAGCTCTATCCTTTGCGTTGCAAGGGCAGTAAACATTTACTCTGGTGATAGGTTGATTGTCCCATCTGATTCTAACACCAAGGACTCTTCCGGAGGGGTGGTTTAGAACCATCTTTGGCTCCAAGTCTCTGTAAGCAATGAACAAGACACCACTAAAACCGTTGCTTCCTTCCCCATAAAAGATAAGTTTTTTTCCTACAACCTGTTTTCTCTTGCTACGAGCATCCAAATGGTGCTCTTGGATGGCCCAGCAATTGACTGTCTTCTCTTTCTTCACTTCTTCCAAGAAGAGAGTGCCTTTCTTCCGGATTTTTAATCCCTTCACGTTCCAAAATTGAATAGAGAGAGTATCTATCATTGGGAAAGGGGGACAAATTCTTCTGCCTCTGGGAACTCTTCAACAGAGATCCCATTCAGGTTGTCCTCTTCCATTCGCTCCTTTTCTGTTGGAACTTGCATTGTATCCAGCTTAGACATGGAAAGGTCCTCTTAATTCATCTTCCCCAAAACTTCGAATATATTGTCGTTTGTGATTTTATAGACTTGTAACATTCCACCAAGTTGAATTGTCATGAGAGCATGATTCTTCTAGAAACTCCTCCCAAGTGTCATGCCTCTTTGCAACTCTTTCATTGAGGGAGCAGCGTCAGAAACCTCCAACCACTTGAGAACCACTTAGAGTGAACAAAAATTTGTCTCTTTACGAAGTCAAACTTGTCAAATTCATTCAGATACAAAAGTTCAAAAATGTATTTGTGCATGGCTTGAAATTTTCTAGCAAAGGAATCATAGCATTTTATTAAACGCACATTCAAAAAGAAATGTGGCTTGAAATTTTCTAGCAAAAGAATCATAGCGTGTTATTTAAACACACGCACATTTGAAAGGAAATGCCAAAAAATGTAAAGTGTTTTTTTGTTCCCCCCCAAAACTCACAATGGTGAGTAGATTTATATTAGCATAACCAAAAAATTACAAATTTTTTCCATACTCGTGACGATCCATAACATCTTCAAAGGATCAAAGATACATCGGTTGATAGGGGAGCCACCCCATGCCAAAGTATAAGTCCCCACCTTTACCCATGCATTGCAGTGCCCATGACCGTGCTCCACTCATCAAAGTTTATCTGTTTTCTTGGATTATCATGAACTTGTTGGAATTAGGGTTGTAGAGAAACGCACACAGCTTGGAGGAGACGAAGAAAGCTCAAGGCACACAATAGAGAGTATATTATTTAGTGTGCAATGGAAAGATAGATAGCCCTAGAGTGATGGGCGTATATACAATGCACGGGGGGAAAAACCTCCTAAAGAGGGAAAAAATGTCTCGGCGGTCCTAGTGTGTTCACACACATCACTACCACATGTATATGGTAACAAATCCCCCCTGGAGTGATTCCGTGAACGAGAGATGGCACATGAGTAAAGGGAAGTGCCATGCCCTGAGGACACGATCAGTCTACAAAGGGCAGTAAGCCCAAAGCTTTGCGGAAAGCTTCAAGCTTCTCACGAGACAATGCCTTTGTGAAAAGATCTGCAAGGTTGTCCTGTGTTGGCACATAAGCCAAGCTGATCTCTCCCTGCTGCTCTGCTGAGAGCCTCTCCCTAACGTAGTCGTAATGCACCTCAATGTGCTTTGTGCGAGCATGAAAAACTGGGTTCCTCGCAACTGCCAATGCGCTCTGACTGCCAGTGTAGATAGTGTTGGCAGTGTACTGTCCAACACCCAAATTAGCCATAAGGCATCTGAGCCATACACACTCAACTGTAGCTGTTAAGACTGTCTTGTACTTAGCCTCACACTTCGAAGTGGCCACAGTAGGTTGCTTCTTGCTCAACCATGATATACATGAACTTCCAAGCATGAAACAAAAACCTGATATGGACACTCGCGTGTCAAAACAACCAGCCCAATCTGAGTCCGAAAAAGCATGTAAGTCTGGCGGCAATGATCCCCCCTTGGGATAAAACAAGCCAAGATGTAAAGTGCCACTAAGGTAGCGGAAAATCCTCTTGACAGCCTACCAATGATTAGACCCTGAGCTATACATAAATTTGCTGACCTATGAGATTGCAAACTGGATATCTGGCCTCGTGTTGCATACATAAATGAGGCATCCAACAGCAATTTGGTAAATAGTGACATCAGCAGGATCGTCAGCATCATATAGACTCAACTTCAAACCTGTTTCCATGGGAGTGGCAATAGGTTTGCAATCCTCAAGTCCAAACTTACATAGCAATGTTTCTATGTAACTTTTCTTACACAAAGCAATACCACCATCACACTGCTTAAACTGTATACCCAAGTAATGATGCAACAGCCCCAAATCTTTCATCTTGAAAGTAGCATTCAAATCAGCCTTAAATTCAGCAATATGTCTCTCATTTGGTCCAGTGATCAGCAAATCATCGACATAAAGAACCACAATGAGAAGTACATCATCCTCACGCTTTACATACAATGTGCTTTCTGTTGGACTGTTACGAAAACCTTGTTTAACCAAATGAGTGTCAGTTTTCTCATACCAAGCACGAGGAGATTGCTTCAACCCATACAAAGCCTTGTTACGTTTGCACACTTTGTCCTCTTGTCCTTTTATGACATAACCGCGAGGCTGCGTTACATAAACTTCCTCAAATATGTCACCGTTCAAGAAAGTAGTAACAATGTCTGATTGATGTACATCCCAACCATAATGAGCTGCCAATGCACATATAAAACGCACAGTAGTCATATCACAAGTGGGAGCAAAAGTCTCTTCATAATCTATGCCTTTTTGCTTTGCATAACCCTTTGCAACAAGTCGAGCCTTATGGCGATCAATCTCACCAGTCGGCTTGCGTTTCAACTTGTAAACCCACTTCGTACCAATGGCCTTTTTGCCAGGAGGCAAATCACATAAAGTCCATGTGTCATTTTCTATGAGTGCATCATATTTTGATTACATTGCAACCATCCAATTTTCTGAATTCTGTGCTTCATCAAAAGAAAGAGGCTCCTCAACATCATGTAAGCTAGACACAGCCAAAGCATAACAATCTAATGCATAAGATGCATGGCGAGAACCTGAACGAGTACGACTAGACAAAGGTGCATCCAATTTACTGTCACGCAAAGTGTGCACCAGCCATTTTGGCATACCTCTAGCCTGCTCATTCTCAGCCCTTTCCTCATCAAGTACATCATGTACATCTGCATCAGTAATAGGCTGATCTAGAACATTTTCAGAAACCCCCATAGGCTGTACATTTGCCTCATTGGAACTTACATTCGTATTTCCACCACCTAAAAGAGTCAACAAAGTGTCATAAATGTCCTGTTAGCTTACATTACTGTCTCTAGTACATGACACCAAGGGCTGAACAGAATCTTCCACAAACACTACATTCGGAGAAACCAAAATACGTTTTGTTTGCGGATGATACAACCTGTAACCTTTGCTTTCAGCACTATAACCAACAAAAATACATTTGACAGTCTTATCATCCAATTTTCTGCGTTGCACTTGTGGCACCAAAGCATATGCCAAACAGCCAAAAACACGCATGTGCTCAGTAGAAGGCTTTCTATCATGCCATGCTTCATATGGAGTGATAGACTGCAAAGCTTTCATAGGACACCTGTTAAGTACATAAGTGGCACACATGATGGCCTCAAGCCAAAAATAATGCGGCAAAGCTTGGCTTTTGACCATACATCGTGCCATTTCCGTCAGTGACCTGTTTTTCCTCTCAGCAACACCATTTTGTTGAGGTGTATAAGGCACTGTACATTGGTGTTTTATCCCACGACAAGCCAGAAATGCATTAAATTCATGAGACATATACTCCCCCCCTCGATCGGAATGGAGGGTGCCCATAGTACATTTCGAAACATTTTCAGCCATAGCCAGAAATTGTTTGAAGCACATAAAAACTTTGGACTTTGCTTTAAGCGGAAATACCCATGCATGCCTGGAGAAATCATCAATGAAAGTCACGAAGTACATGTAATTGCCCAAGGACGGAGTTTGCATGGGCCCACAAACATCACTATGCACAAGCTCCAACCTGCATGTGGCCCGAACTGAACCATCCTTTGGAAATTTAGAGCGCTGCATTTTAACCAAAATACAGCCTTCACAAACATGTTTGACAGGTGCTTCAAGAGGCGGCAAAGAAGCAACCATATCAGATTTCTACAAACGCAGCAAACTGGCAAAATTCAGATGACCAAAATGTGCATGCCAAAGTTTTGCATCTGAAATAGCCCTTGAATCTGCAACAGCATTTGCAAAATTTTGTCCACACTTGTCATACAAAGTGAGCTTATACAGCCCACGGCACAAAAGGCCAGATGCAACAATTTCATCACCAAAACTAAGATCATGAACTGTACATCTGTCATCCACAAATTTGACTACAAGTCCAAGTCTAGCAAGTGCGGATACAGACAAGAGATTCTTCTTGATCCCAGGTACATAAAGTGCATCAACAAGTGTGAAAGAACTGCCATCAGCAGCAGTCAGCACAATCTTTCCAACTCCTTGAACTGGATAAGAGGCATTGTTGGCACAAGTGACTGAATTCCCATGAGGGACAGACTCGAGAGAGGTAAACAATTCACGATGTGAGGTAATGTGCTTTGTAGCACCACTGTCGAAATACCACACATGTGAATCTGCAGCAACTGACAAGCATGCATCATGGACAGCAGGATTGTAAGTACACTCTACGCTAAAAGCCCATTCTGCATCAACATCGGCATTACAGTCTCCTTTCACAGAAGACTCAACAATGGCTGCATTTGTAGTGGAACTAGCATTTGCAGTGGAACCACCCTCTTTCTTCTTAGCCTCTTTGGCCTTCAACTTAGGACACGACTTGATCAAGTGATCATTAGCTTTACAATAATGGCAACGCGTCTTCTTTTTTCCCTTATCACCAGAATTGCCAGACGAAGTGCTGCCAGCAAAAGCATTAGGAACAGAATTTTTGCCACTCGCAGCAGAACCATAAGAAGTGGCTGCATTGCTGTTACCACCCTTTCTTTGAGAAGCAACAAAAGCCTGTTCAACTGCACGCTGCCTAGTCCTGTTTTTTCTAGAAAGTGACTCTTGCAACAGCAATGTGCATAATGCATCAAACTTGACAACTTCTGGATTTCCTTGGGTCATAAATCTCCAAGTACTAGCAAAAGTCTGGTAAGTATCTGGTAAGGCATCAAGAACAGTCTGCATAAGTGAACTGTCTGAAATGACTTTACCTGCAGAAATAAGCTGTTCATTGATATCCTTGACACTAGCAAGGAAAGTGTCCATATCATCTTCCTCATGCATAATCTTCGACTCCAGCTCTTTACGCAACAAAGCAATTTTAGCCTCATTACGACTTGCATAAAGACCAGTCAAGATATCCCAAGCCTGTTTTGCAGATTTCGCTGAACGGATGTGAGGAACAATGGTGCGCTTCACAGACAACGCAATCAATGCATGAGCCTATGCATCCTGAACATCCCAACGAGCTTGTTTTGTCGTAGGCAAAACAACTCTAACAGCAGAAATCCTTGCAGCAAGACCTGCAACATCCTCAACATCGCCTACATCCTCAGAACCAGGACGTACATCAATGCCCTGCACAATGTTCCAGACGCCCTTTGACACAAGTACATGTTGCATCATATAAGCCCACATAGGGTAGTTGTCCCCATCCAACCTGTCCTCAGCAGCAAATATCTTGAACACATCTGTGTTGTTGTTGTCAGCCATGGTAAATCCTGCACCTGATGTGAAAACTACCCAAAAATACGAGAAATGGAGCGGGAACAACACGTGCTATATAGCACAAACCGTAAAAGACTATAAGGCACCTGTTATGCAAAAAATGGCACTGACAAAAATTCTGCACAAAATGACAAAATAACCTGTGTAGTGCTGCCTGTAGTGGAAACGGAGGCCAAAATGAGCCCTAATCAAAAATCTGAGCAGACCAGGCTCTATGAAGTCTCCTGAAGTATTTGTCGACCTGCGAACGCTCGCCAAAGCTCACTGAAATCAGAGAAAGTGAACAGGCGTGTACTGGAGCAGCATGCGACTAAGCCCGGGAGGACGCAACCTGCTCTGATACCAATTGTTGGAATTAGGATTGCAGAGAAACGCACACAGCTTGGAGGAGACGAAGAAATCTCAAGGCACACAATAGAGAGTATATTACTTAGTGTGCAATGGAAAGATAGATAGCCCTAGAGTGATGGGCGTATATACAATGCACGGGGAAAAAAAACTCCTAAAGAGGGAAAACATGCCCCAGCGGTCCTAGTGTGTTCAGACACATCACTACCACATGTATATGGTAACAGAACTTAGCTATTTCTATGGTGTTCTCTATGCATGCTCGTTGCATGATTCATGCCTAGAGAACTTGTTCATGAAATTCTCTAGAACTTGGTGAGACAATTATCAAGAAAAGATGCAATTTTTATATGTAATTATTGAATGTATTTGACATATAGAAACATGTAGATATCAAAGAGAGGTTTTAGCTGGGTCTGTGGACACAAAATTTTGACAAAAGTCGATTTTGGGAAGGGTTGTCTTGTAATTTGACTTTGATAGCTTCTCTACTAGAGATATTCTTATCATAATCATACCAATTTTTTTACCCTTTTTTTTAGTCTTTTGCTTTGTTTAATTAGCTCTCTCTTATTTTCTTTAGTCAAGTGTAGCCTATATGCTATAATTAGCTAAAAATAGTAAATTGTTCTACCGTAAAAAGCAAGACCTCAATCTAATCTAATTTCACATAAAATATAGATTCTTCAATGTGAAATCATCCTCTTCAAGAAAAAATCAAAAAATCATATTGGCTTTTCAAAAAGCAATTTCGCTTCATTGAAGCACTCTGGCTTTTACAAAGAAGATGGCTCCAAACATAATCATAATTTTCATGACAAACACTTAAAAATAATAGAGAGAAAAATTTTGAAACCATGATTGATCACAATGAGCTCTCAAACACATAATTGCATGGGTGGAATGGAGAAGCAGCGAGATTGACAAGAAATTGTTTTGATACCAAGCAGGCTCTGTAACTACAGTCTTCAGACTTTGAAAATATTCAATTTTACAAGGCCTTTTATTCAATTTTTCTCTAATGGTCTACATTGGCCATGTTCTTAGACAATTCTTTTTTTTTTTCCAAACTCACAAATTCTGAGTGATAATTTACATAAGAAGCCATGCTCATTCCGAGCCATCACATCAACCACCATCTCCACCACCCACAATCAAACATACCATATACATTGGCTGATGAAGGGTGCCACCATATAGACGAGAAACGGTTGCCACCAAGGAGTGAGCCCTGCAACAACAACAGCACCCCCCTTGACCAACAATCCAGTGTCCAGGATATATAATGTGGAGAAAAACAAAGTTGTCAGAACCCTTAATTTCATTTCTTCTTTTTCTTTCGTTTAAGCAAACTAACAGTGTTAATCATAGTGCCTGAAACATGAATAACATGGCTGATAACATCAAGTTTCTGATTCTGAACACCTTTAGTACTTGAGCTAAGTTGACTAGAATCCATCGTTGCCTCTCCTGCTGGATTGGTAAGTGACTGGTTTTTTTTGTGACTTTGTCGTCACACCAATTGTCTTTGTGTTGGCCTCATTAGTAGGCGGGCCGCTAGGCGTCACTGGTCCATCTTGCATCTCCACCTATGGGCAAGCTTTCTCTTTAGCCGCCTCCATGTTCGATAGGACCTGTTCTTCGGTCTTATCTTCCGACCTAGGGATATCAATATTAGGCATGACCTCTTTAGTAACCCGTCTCCACGTTGTCTTGACCTGCAGATTTCGGGCACCATCTACCTCATTACAATCCTTAGCATAGTGACCAATCTTGCGGCATTTGTAATAGGTGTTCTGGAACGAAGAGAATGTTAACTCTTGCATGAAGTTGCCAAAACTGCCCATACTCAAGTCCAAATACTTGGGGATTGGCTTGCTCATATTCCAAAGGATACAAATTTTATCGTCCAAACCCAATCTTATCTGCTGCAGTTTCGGAGTGAATAACACCCCACCCAACTTAGCAGAGTCGATATAGTCATTCAACCATATAGGAAAGCCCTTAAAAGTGCAGAAATCCATAATCTCATCACTTGGACAGAACTCGGGCTCAGGCATCCAGAGCATAACAAAAGCAAAGTGGGAAGCCCCCCAAATGCCCCCTCTCATAACCATTTCCTGTAGATATTGCTCAGAAGCTCACTTGGCCATATAAAATCAAGTCAATATATCAAATCATCAATGGATGGGACTAATGTTAGGGAAAAATGTGTCTCCCCTTGCCCCCCCAACCCCACCCCAAACCCAAAATGAGAAAAATGGCATATAAACCTAAAAAATTTACCTAAAATTTCCTCTTGATAAATCAAAGAAAGGAATTTGGTATGTTTGGAAAAATAATTACTTTTTCTCGAACATTGGATGGGACAAACATTACAATATGTGAAATAAGAGACCCACAAATAGGGTGGAGAACTCTAAATAGTGTTTGCTAAGAAAGATTCCCCGTTATAAATACAAAAAGCGTTCAAGAAATACAATACATTGGATGGGACAAACATTACAAGATGTAAAATAAGAGACCAACAAATAGGGTGGAGAACTCCAAATAGTGTTTGCTAAGAAAGATTCCCCTTTATAAATACAAAAAGCAACAATACATTGGATGGGACAAACATTACAAGATATAAAATAAGAGACCCACAAATAGGGTGGAGAACTCCAAATAGTGTTTGCTAAGAAAGATGCCATTTTAAAAACACAAAAAGCATTCAAGAAATCAATTAAAACACCAAAACGTATGGATGCCCACCATTGAGTGATAAAGTTATATGGAAACCATCTCCTTCACACTACAAAAGGAAATTTAAACCATGTAAGACCTAACAATGGCAATGATAGTGACATGCATAGCATAAAGGAAACATTGAAAGGTGCACATAGAGCGAGTGGACTTATATTGACAAGATATTACCTTGATTATTAGGATGAGCTATAGCCTAAACGTTGATTAAAGTCACTTTATAGATTCTACTCAGATTTTTTGGTTCGCCAAGCATCACGCACGTTCTTGGATTAATTCTAAAAGCTGCTACCTTTCATGGTTCAACTCGCATCGAAAGGAGCGAGTGGTATGCCGTGGTATGTAAGGAATTTGCCTTTGCATTTAGGGTCCCATTAGCCACAACATATAAGACTCTACATTAATCATTTCTCTTGTTTATTGATTGTATATACTCTTGAATTATTTTCCTTGATTCCAATTGTTCAAATGATGAGATGGTGGCTAAATGATGGCGAGATTACATCGGAACAACTAGATGCCGCTTTCAATGTAGAGGCCACTTTTAATGTAGTGGCATATGCTTGCTCCCTCCATCTTTGAATGTCCTAACTTTCTATTCTCTCTTTGTTCTTTTACAACAATGTTAGAAAAGCTATATGGCAATGCTTTTAGAAAGAGTACTACTTTGTCTTCTTCCTCTACTTGGCATTGAAGGTAGATTAATTGAGTAATAATGCTCGAGTCTATCGATCACATCGCCAAGATCCTCATCTTTCTCCATTGTAATTTCATAAATCCCCAATTTTGAGTCCGCTTTTGCGGGGCTTAACCTTAGCAACAAACTTTTTCCAAGGCTTTCCATAAATTTTGTGCAAAGGGTGCATCTCTCAATGAGGTGAACATCATTATCATTTAGGGCTATGATTATGATTCAAAGGCCCGCTCATCCTTAGGTAATAATTGTGTAGGAGTTTGTGCAAAAAAAAATGCTCTTTTTTTATTGCCCCTAGCTCCATTGGTACCATGGCATGTGGATATTTCTTCATTGAACAATCCTACACCTTATTTTATTCATTGAACTCGTCGCCATTCTTTCGAAAGCCTATGAATCTTCATATGCTCCATCCCACACAAATTTTGTACCCATCAACAACTTTCAAAGTCGATTAATCGAGCACTTCAAGTAGCTGTTCCAATGAAGACATGCTCTGGCAGGAAACATCTATGACCCCCCAAAGGCGCTGGCAAAAATCCAAAATTCTGGAACGTTGTTAGAATCTTGCTTCCAAGTCCTTGTATAATTTGCTGAAAAATATACCACCACTGGGCCTGACTTATCTCTGATGCCTCAAGAAAGCATCAAAAAGTGAATTTAACAACAGTCAACCTTGATATCATCTAATTCATCATTTCATGACAAAACCAATGCAATTTTCAACATTTGAAGTTTACTTAACTTGCAAATTGCATCCCCGTCCCCCCAAAAAACAGTCTAATATGGCTCTACTCTAATCTACTAGAAGGTGCACCATGTCTGCAACAACAATGATCATCCCATGGCCACTTTGGTGCTCGTTTTCTGTACCGAACAAAAGTTTGTCCACACAGATGTATTGCAACTAAAACCCATCAATGGACTATGGCAATGCAAGCTCCGCATCTGAATATGGTGGCACACAACAAACAAAAAAACAAACTGTCAACACTATTTACACCTGAAAGCATTAGTAGCTATGTGCACCTTCTTAAACACTGGAAAGCATATGTTTTCTTTTATAAATTTCTCTCATACATTGTGCAGCCCTCCAGCTGCAAATCAACAATCAGCAAGCACGCTGTTGGCACGAACAGCTAGTTGTCATTAGACTCTACGTATGGTGCGAACAATATGGAAGAATTGTGGCCCCCAAACCCAAAAGAATTTGATAGGGCCACTTTTATGTCCAATCGCTCCTTTTGACCTCCAACCACGACGTCCATGTTCTGAGCAATGCACAGACAACACAAATCAGCTAAGGGAACCATTAAAAAAAATCACTAATAAGCTAGATTCCTAAAGACTAAGGATATATCCACAGGATGAGATATTCCCTTCTTTTTTTTCTTTTTTTTTTTGTTTGGGGGGGGGGGGGGGGGGCCTTGCAAAGAATCCAACTTACGATTTCTTTTTCTGGATTATCCACATTGATGGTTGGATGAACCCATCCGGTTCTGATTGCCTGACAGTAAACAAAACACGACATTAAAAAATACGTTCTCTTTTCCTCTTAAATCCTATTTAAGACAAAGCATGTTTTTTATCTTCTTTTTTGGGATTTTTTCTATTTCGTAATGTCATCTGGTACATCAAAGCAAATAACATAGCCGGTGCGTGTTTTTTCATTCCCCCTTCCCTCTTGAAACTATAAAATCGCACCTTTCAATTGAAGCTCATAACCTTGAAATCTTCAATTATTTAAAGCCAAAGACAGACTTGCTTTAAGTTAATTTCTAATCCTGAAATACAAATGCTGTGACTTTTCGAATGAAGCATTCAACAGCATTAAAAAGCCAAGAAAGTATTCAACTAACACTTGTCAAAGGGATTGTCAAAACAAGACGTGCTTTGTCACATCCAATCTTCTAGACTAGAACCAGTTCTGTCAGATCAGATACACCCCAACTCTAAGACCAATCCAATAAAAGAAAGAGAACAAAGGCTCCCTTTCTTCTTCTTATATCCTCTAAACAGGAACAGGGGAGACAACAGTATCAGAAAAGATTCCTACACATGAAGCAGATTTTTATGTTAGCCAATTGAGCGTAAGGGGGTATCAGAGCATACGACAACGAATAAGAAGAGTCCACATCCAACCGGCCTTCAAAAGACATGAATTGGACCTTTGGGAAAATTCCACCAGTATGTGCTAAACGATTTTAAAAAATGTCCATTAATACGAATCTCTGATAGATGCTTCATTTAATTAAGTAAAAGGGAAATAGAAGCGCATTCTCAGTTCGCCTAGTGGCCGTGGAGGCGAGCACGAGCAGAAGACGGGGCAAACTACAGGCAGGAGCACGGGGCAACTTAGATCAGGCAGCATGGGCAAGGCCAAGAATAGTGAGGGAGCAGATGTCAAGTCCAGAAGGCCAGACGCAGTTATTTTTTTATGTATAAGGTCTCCAGCGGTGGTCACTTCATCTCGCTGAGCGAAGTGGTGTAGGTGGGCGACGCATTCTGAGCGTGCCCTGCCAAGCTCGATTCCTGTTGGTGCCTATATCTCGACTTTTGCAGATGTGCTTCCAAACCTTGGTGATGGCATATCTTGCGAGATTCGCTATAGCAATTTCTAAGATTGTGTAAAACAATGTTAAGGAGATGAATGTTGAAGTTACAGCATCTCTAGTGAAAAGCCCAAAGTGATCCAGGGTTGACACGTACAGTCACGTATGACGGGTACACGTACGAAGACGTGCGGTACTAATCGAAATAAAAAAATTTAGGCGTACGTTGACGTAACGTACGAGCAAAAAAAAATTCATACGTCTTACACACTACAAGAGAGACTAAACCAAGAAGTTTTCAAACTCAGAAGTTAGAACATGATAGATCATATGAGTCATGACATAGACCTTAGTACTTAGTACTAAGTACTTGCAACTTAAGTCTTACAAGTTAGAACATGAAAGATTTTTCCATGGACATTGGAAACGGGAAAAGTCCAAAAAAAGAAGAATCATGATCTCCAAAGTGGTGGCGGCCATAGTAGATCCGCTACTAGAGCCTCGCCGCACATTGGGCATGGTTCTTTGAGCCAATGCAGCCATTGGGCTCTTGGTCAAATGCAGTCGAAATTGCGAAATGATCCCACCCCACCCAAAAAAAAAAAAAAACGAACAGTCATGTACTGAACGTACGAGTTGTACGGTATGGTGCGGTACGTACGAATCGTCCCGTACGAGGACAACCTTGAAATGATCCCAATATTTATTTTGGCTTTAGGTATTTATTTTAGGTTAGGTGCAACGGAAGTGAAATGGTGAAGACCTAGGTTTTACACTTCCAAAAATCCTTTACTTCTTTTCCTTGCGTTAGTGATTCCTTTTAGCTTGAATGATGGTTCCTTTTATTTTCCTGAGAGAGGGAATGACAGAGAGCGGTAGAGAGAGAGAGAGAGAGAGAGAGAGAGAGAGAGGAATGACACCCGATGATCCTCTCAAGGGCCCCCCACACCGTTGCCAATGTGGTATTTGCTTTTCATTGCGTAAATGGAATCTACACATGCAATACCTCGAGTGCAAACTCTACTGACTCCAATGGAGAATGTCACATGCATAACTCTTTAAGATGAAGCACCTCTAGGGCTGATTTGATGCACCTTTGGATCCTTCTCGATGTGGGATTGCCGATGGCCACCAAGGTAGATCTGGGGCTGATTTGCACTCCGGATGCGAGAGGAATGAAGGGCTGGAAGCTGGCTGCAAAAACACAGATCTGGCTCGTAAATTGCAGCAGATGTATCGCGTAAACCAGGGCTGAAAACACAAATCTCGATGATGCCGATGATGTACAGCAATGAAAGCACTCGATGCGGCGAGGGAATGACCGGAAAGAGGCTCAATGGGCTGCCGAAGGCCCGGACCGCATCTGGAATACTCGCGCTTCACAGATCTCACCAATTTTCGGTGATGGAACGGGGCTGAAAACTGAAAACGTTGGCTGATCTGCTGCAAATGGAATTTGCTGGCTGATTTGCTATGGAAACACTCGGCTGATGGGTTGCTGCAAAAACGCTAACTGGTTCCACTGCAAAATGCTGAGGCTGATCTACTGCGCCTCTAGCGCTTCCTCCACTTATGCCAAAACGCTGGCTTAGCTGCTCTAGGTCGAAAAATTTAGGTTAGGTCGGTAAAAATGTGCAAATGAGCGCATACGGGCAACAATTCACTGCTCGGTGAGCCATTTAATAAACTAACTAGACCGACACGTTCCTCTAACTAAGACCTACATGCTCGTCATACCAAATGCCCACCGTAGTGTCACAACACCCGTGGACATACCATTTATGCAAGAGGGTTCCAAAACTGGAAAATTGGCTCTAGAAGTCGATGAAGCATGTCCACGTGGCACATAGAGCCATGTGCACGTGACATTTTACTTATTTGTCAAAGTCAGGATAGGACAATTTGCTAAGGTGAGCATATAAGCACCACCTTGCCCCATTGTATCATCAATTCATTGCCAAGGTTGGTTGGTTCAGCTCTCGTATTCTCCCCATTGCTTTTCGCTCTCGCATCCTCGACTTTGACATGGTATCACAGCTCTTGGCTCTTTGATCTCAAGGGGGAGAACTAGCACGTGGTAAAGAAGAGGAAGACTCGTGTGGAGAGGAACATTGTGTGTACCGGCGTTCAAAAACGCAAGCAAAACGAAGCACCTAAAGCTGTGCGCGATTGCATTCTAAAAGGCAAGGTGAAAATTGGCGAATTGTCTCTATTGCAGCGCTTTAAATACGCTATAGCAAGAGGAGGAGTAACAGTGGAATCGTAGGCATTCTGAAACGCTAGCAGGCAATAGGGGCATTTCGGCTTCTCTTTAGCGGAGCGTTCTAAGACGTCGGCAAGTGAACCCTCCATTGTAGGGTTTTTCAAAGCGTTTTGAAACATTGTCGATAGAGCACAGAGATCCAGCGTTTTGAAACGCTAAAAGGTCTTGGGGAGTGTGACAAGACGCAAGGCATGAAAGCGATGGCTTGCATTTCTTAGCAAGCAGAGAGTTGCAAGCTCTTGGTAGCATTTTGAAACGCATGCGACAGCTAGCAAAGGGAGTTAAAAGGTTCTTTTTGGAAAGGCTTGTTGAGAAAGGCCGTCAACGGAGTTTTTGACATGAGCCTCCTTTGGAGAGTCTTTTTTAAAGTTCCTCTGGGGTCATTCCCACGATGGACTCCATCGGCCACAAATGTCCAACACCAACTATCGGCTATGGAAAGTGGATCGGCCAACACTAAGTTAGCAGCCTATGCTCAACTGAAGTACTTGAGGAAGTCGTCGATTTGTTTGTCTCAAGATTGTAAAGCCAAAGGCAAATGCAAGCGCTCGCTAGAGGATAGAGGCAAAGGCAAGCTTAACAAGGCCGCCGACAAGGCACCGAAACACCCATACAAGATCAGCGCAGTCTGGGTGTGAGGGCTAATTTTGCAACACTGGAATAGCAAGAGCTCTGATCTAGAATGAGAAAATTGATCGTCCCTTTGAATGACCCTCCGAAATTTTTGAACTAACTCGAGTTGTTTTACAAACAACTATACCTTGATTTGGCAGCACTTATCTTGCTCGATCCAAAACTATCTTCACCTACGACACAACATTCTCGGCACAGGAATCACACCATCTCTTTGCAGCCACAAAACCGTTGGTTGTTCTTGAATTCGATCCTTAGTGGGGACACCACAAGGTGGATAGGGGGAAAGGGAAACACACTTGTCACGCAAACAATCAACCTCTATAGCCGAGGATCATCACTGCATCCCAATCCACAAGAGTTCACCTTCAAAACTAACCCAACCTCAAAACTAACCCAACTGATAGCACGCCACACCAAATTTTTCATGTTTACAACCGTGCAACAGAACACACCGTTCTCTCTTTCTCTCTCACACAGGGGGAGACACATCGAGGACGATCACTCTTTCTTTCAAGAAGGGGGACGTGACAAACTGCTAGCGTGTCAATGTCACGAGGACGTGGCAACTGTTAACTATGTCACGAGGACAGGCAACTGCTAACCTTAGTTGTTGGTTTCTTTCCAATGATTTTTGTTTTATTTTTGAGACCCTCTTTTTGAAGTTGCAAATGGTCAGACATTGTATAGCCAATGTGAACGGTAGTTTCATCCGCAGACGGGAAGTTGGTCGGCACTGGAATTTGTATAGTACGAGGATGTCTAGGCTCAGTTCAAGATCATGTAGGTCCCTCCGCCGCACTTAGCAAGTTGGTGGATACTAGGAAGTGAACTCAATAAAGGCATAAAGCCAAGGTGGGGTCACCAAAGGAAAGTATCTGACAGATGGGCCACATTGCATTTTTGGATGAGGTCCCAATGGGGATAGATGGTCAAAAGACCAATGGAAGCCCAACGAAAGCATCTCCTGAAAATTAGGGAACTGTTATTTTTGGCCATGAAATCTGTTCGCGTCATTACCTCCGGAATGACAAGGGGAACATTTTAGAACTCTGTTGCAAAGTCCACTGGACAACCAATCGGGAGATTTTTAAGCAACAAGCACGAAACGGGAAATGGCCTGTAAATGTGCCAAGTGGCACTCTTTGGTGGACTTTCCTCATGCAAAAGAAGGTAGCGCTCAATTTCTACTAGAGAGGGCTTCATTTGCAGCTTGCCACAAGTTAAGAGCTATTGACTGCAAGCTTTCCCTCTCATGTACAGTGTGGTTCAAGAAGTCATGTCCTACACACCCCACACTGCTCTCTCTTCCCTGCGTGCAGTAATGTGATGCCCCACAAGAGGGCTCTTCATTTGACTCATGTACAGTTGTGTGGTTACATAAACAGGAGTAGCTGACTGCTGCTCCAAAAGCAGGCACAGGTGAGGGTGATTTAACCTCACCATACAGGTGCGATTTAAGCGCTGGTTATGCGTTGTATTTTGACTGTTTTTCAGCCAACGCCAAAACCCTTGGGAATAGTGCCCCACTGCTAGAGGACAATTCGGGGACTGTTTAGGGCTGAAAATAGGGCAAAAACCAATAAATACAACGTGTTGATTTTGTTGTTTTTGGGTAGGAATCAGAGGGTTTATGTCAGTGGAAGCGAGTTCCAACAAGGGAATTGGTTTTGAGCAAGTTTTGGGGCTGTTATGTTGCCGAAATTTTGCCGGTATCTAGCTGGATACAAGCAAAGAATTCCCAAGACTCTTCTTTGTAAATACCCTCTTAAAGAATAAAGAAATACCGAAAGGGGCACCAATTTTGGGGCCTACAGGTTGTCGGCGTCTACTCGGGGCATTCTAGCTTCCGAGCCGTGTGTGTGCTTAAGTGCTAATTCCCGTTGCAGGTTACCTTTGTAAAGTGCTCTTTGTGTGTCTAAAGTAAAGAATTTCGGGTGAAAGCCAAAGCCTACCGCCCCATCGGCCGATTTCAAGGTTCTGTTGCCGGGACATCAATCACTCTTTCCTTAAGAAGTGAGCCTCGATTGTTTTGGGTAAAGACACAGAGTACAGGAACGCGGGATTACACTATGGCCGACAAAGGGAAGGGCATTATGGAAGAGGGTTCCTCTTCGAAGGACAGACAAGAAGTTCCTATGGTGTTCGAGATTGGCGAGAGCTCACGGCCACGTCAGTCTGTACCTCCTATTGATGTGAATGTCCCTCCACCAGTACAAGGCAGGGCTTTATGACTGGGCAACTTGAGGATGATGCGTTCATGACTCATTTAGTTGCCGCAGTGAATGTGTTTTAGCAATTGGTGCAGAACCTAAGGTTTATGGAGTTCTTGCAATACCCACCAGTGCCACATCAAAATAGGCAACCTACACCACGAACAGAGCTTGTTGAGGTTGAAGCCCAAGTACTTCATGCGTCTCAACAGGATAGGGACCACTCGCATGTTGCGGAGTCAGGGGTTCCAAAACAAGTTCCTCCCGTCCTTGAACAGGTGATTAGGACGCCTATTCCACGGGTTATGCCAGTTCAGCCCACCACCTTTCAGAGCCCGCATGCTATCTTGAATGGACAAGGAACTGGATACCAAGGCAATGCACCCAGTTTTTCCACCACCCACGTTACATCCTGGGTATTTCGAGGGTGGATCTGTGTTCCAGAGTATGGTTGGTTATGCGCCTGGAAATCAGTCGTACATTCCAAGAACAGTGTTTGGGGGTATGCAAAGCATGATGCCAAACCCCATGTATGGTACCATCGGCATGCAGCAAGGTTTTCAAAGCAACCAGGGCCAGTTTGGGGTACCACAGGCTCATTTTGGCATGGCTGGTTTTTCTGGACAGCAGCCAGATATGGCATCTCTGGCGCAAAATGTTAATGTCCAAGATGTGCCGATGATGCCTACTACAGTGCCCATGTTGCAGACAATTCCCTATAACAATTTGGGGACACTGGAAAAGCCGAAAGCTTACAAAGAAGGTGGTGCAACTGTAAAGTTTACCTCTTTCAGCGGCTTCAAGGATAAGGCAAAGACTCTCACTTTCCTCCAGCAGTTTGATAAAGCTTATGCACAAGGGAATTTTACAGAGGCCTCTAAGGTCAAGAAAGCTGCCACTTTCTTGAAGGACAATGCGCTTACATGGTGGACGACATTGTTAATGCAAGGACAGGCACCCGCCACTTGGGTCTACTTCAAACAAATGTTTGCATCTGCTTGGCTGTCAAATGAATTTGAAGCCGACGTCATGACAGATTGGCACGAGCTTGTTTCGGCTACATGCAAGAGCTTGCTCGAGTACAATCGGAGGTTTTGTAAAGCGTTACTCTCAGTGACCTCCTTTAGATTTGTGCCATTGATAGAGCAGATAGAGAAGTATTGTTGTGGGCTGCCTAAAGGGCTTCGAGACTACTATACCAAGAACAGAGTGGCTACCCTCACCCATCTCATGGAAGTTGCTAACATTGGTCTTGCCTTGTTGATAGGAGAGGGCATTGGGTTTCTGAGCAACGAGAAAGGAGGGCAGCAAAAGAAAAATTCAACGAAGAAGCCCTTTGTGAAAAGGGCTCTTGAAGCGTCTCAGGGGTCAAAAAAGGCCACCAAAGATAAGGATTCAGCCGGGACTTATGGAGCACAAGGAAAGAAACAGAAAAGGAAGTCTTTTGTGCGTAAGTCGCTCCAGGAAAAGAACGTCTTAATGGCTGAAAACAAATGCTTTATATGCGAGCAGTCTTGTCACTTTGCTACCAATTGTCCACAAAGGAAACGACCAGCTAACTCAGATGATAAAGAGGACCAGAAAGGCAAGAAGCCTAAACCCATGGCAAGTTTAGTGCCAGATATGGTGGGTGACAGGCCCAGTACAGATGCCAGCGAGTTATGCAGAGCATGGGGTAAAGTTAGAGATCAGACAGCACTCATCTTCTTTGATCCAGGTGCCAAAGCAAACTTTATCTCACCAGAGTTAGCTATGAAGTTGGCCATCAGAGCTGAAGAGATGGGGTACACAACAGAGGCAGGGTTGGCATCTCCTGGCCACTCAGAGTGTGTTACTCCCATTATTGGAAAGCTGCGTCTACATATTCAATCATATGTAGACACAGAATAATTTTATATCATGCCATTGGAAGGGTGTGATGCGCTACTTGAAATTCCGTGGATGTTCAGAGTACATGGCGTGCTGGATGCCTTTGGCAAGACGATCATAGGGGCAAAACTCATGTTTTGGATGTAAAGCTCAAAGGGGAGTCTGTCCCTATTGTATCTGCTTCGGCTATCACTTCTATAATAAAGAATCATCTTTCTATGTACTTGATTTTTGCACGTGATGTCTCAGATAATTGTCAATCAAATTTATTTGTGTTAGATAAAGAAAGGTAAGCATTTTTGCGAGAGTTTAGTGACTGTTTTTCTAATTCATTACCGTCCCAATTGCCGCAGAGAGACCTGAGGATCGTTGGATAGATTTGGTGCCAGGGTGTAGCGCACCAAATACACCTCCCTACAGGGTTAGCGCAGCGCAGCAAAAAGAGATTATGGGCCAGGTTGAGGAGTTATTAGAAAAGGGGCTGATTCAGCCTAGTTCTTTACCCTTTTGCTCCCCAGTGCTTTGAGTGCAGAAAAAGGATGGCTCATGGCGCATGTGTATTGATTACCGTACGTTGAATAAGAATACCAGACACAGCTGAAATTTGTGGCTTCCTTGATAATGCATCAGCCACAACATTCTTCTTGCCTTCCACATGCATAATCTGGAAGTGGAACAAGAAAGAATGTTTGCCCATCGCATATGCTTTTCGGACAACTTTGACTGTGTCAAGAAGTATCACAAGGTCTGATGGTCTCTTTGGACAACAAAATCAGCACCTAGGAGGTAGTGCTTCCAACTAGAAAGCACATGAATCACGGCCAAGAGCTCTTTCTCATAGACTTGCATAGTCTTCTCTGGCCCTTGCAAAATTCGGCTTTCATAAGCTACTACCCATCCATCTTGCATTAGCACTGCTCCGATGCTACTGCCACACACGTCACACTGGACCACAAATGACTTCCTGAGATCTGGCAGAACAATTACTTAATCTAAAGTCAACTTTTCCTTTAAGAGACTAAAAGCTGAAATCTCTTTTTGGGTCCATTTGAAAGTGACCTCTTTCTTTTGCAAAGCGTGAAGAGGTGATGCTATCTCTGCAAAATTCTTTATAAACCTTCTATAGTAGGAACGCAATCCCAAGAAGCTTCTGACATCGTGCACAGTCTTCAAGTTTGGCCATGTCTTAATAGCTTCAACCTTTGCAGGATCCATTCTGACACCATCCTTTGAGACTATGTGGCCAAGAAAGTGGATCTCTTCTAGGAAGAATTCACTTTTCTTAGGATTGACAAGTAACTTGTGACTGCGCAACTCTTCGAACACAATGGTCAAGTGACGCCTATGCTCCTCTTCATTCTTCGAATAGACTATCATGTTTGCAGACGTAATCGAGGGCCATTACAATTCTTTCAAGAGGAGGGTATGTCACAAACTGATGACGTGGCAGTCCCGCAAATGTGGGAGAACCGTACGAAAGCCCAGATTTCAAGCTGACTGACTGATTTGACATGTCGTATAGACAGCTCCGCGTTTTGTGATGTGCCACGTGGCAAGCTGTACGGATTTTCGTTGCTTTTGGGCCAAAGAGCTTTTGAGTTTGCAGCTTTTCATGTACTTGCTTTTGATTTTGAGGCTAAGAGCCTTTAAATAAGAACCCAAAACCACTTCTCCCCTCAATTAGCTAACAAGCTTTTGAGCAGAGAGGACCCGCGGGAGTTGTAACTTTGCTCAAGCATTAATATAAAAATAAATACCGAAAGGGACGCCACATTTTGGGGCCAATACCTTTGGGCACGTAACTAGGTCGGGCCGTGTCGACTCTATTTTTAAAGTATGATAAAGTTGTGAAGTATTTTAAGTAATTCTCTTGTGTCATAGTAACAAGAAAGGGCGTTTCAGAGGTCCGAAATGGAAACACCGTTTCCTCACTGTTTCGGACCGGAAGAAACTCCGTTTAGAACCTTTTTTTTTAAGGGTCAATTTGAAAGGAAAAGGCAAAGGCTTGAGTGCCTACGCTAGACTAAGGAGCTACAGGAGGCCCTCAAGGCACTCCCAAGTGGTAGTTGCCTAGGGGAGGATGGTTTGAATGTGAGTTTCTTCTTGGAGTACTTGGAGGTGCTTGGTCGAGACCTCTGTAGTGCCTACCAACACATTTTGCACACTAGGGAGATACCTGACAGCGAGCAGGTTTCTTGTAGACCGTAGGTTGAAGGTTCTGATATTTTGTCATATAAATTTTGAAGTTTTGTAGAATAGAAAATTATGATCATTGACTTATCTTTCTAGGCTTCTTGTTTTAAGTATTAATTGGTTTTTTTTAATAAATAAAAAATCCTCGTTTCTAACAAGTTTATGCAGGGGTAGCAACAGCGAAGAAGCACGTAGCTAGTGACACAAAGCTGGGAGTTTCAAGGGATCTGGCCGCAACGGAAGAAAGGGGATGGACTACGATAAGGCAGAAACGCATGGCGGCCGCGGTAGGACTACGACGCGAGGGGAAACCTACGAGAGGCAATTGTCACAAATTGATGACCCGACGACATATATTAAAGACTTTTCAAATTATAAGTTGTTCCAACTTATGGACAATGCCGACAGGGCAATAAGGACACAAGGCCAATAAAAACATTGCGTAAAAGCTGGCTGACATGGCTGCTTTACGGACGCCTACGAATTGCATTGCTAACGTGGCAGGCTGTACGGAATTCCGCGAAATCCGTTGTCTGTTTTGGGCGGCAACTTTTGGCACCAGATGCTTTTAGGGCTTTGCTTTTGGCATCCCTTGTAAACTTTAAAAGAGCCCCTGGGACCTCACTCTACAGAGCATCTGGACGTAGAGTCTAAAAGAAGAGGTCCCTCGGGAGTTGTACTTTGCAATGATTAATGAAAAATAAATACCGAAAGGGGCGCCAGACTCTGGGGCCAATACCTCTGGGCACCGAACTACGCTGGGCCGTGTCGACTCTCTCTCTCTCTCTCTCTGGGCACCGAACTACGCTGGGCCGTGTCTCTCTCTCTCTCTCTCTCTCTCTCTCTCTCTCTCTCTCTCTCTCTCTCTCTCTCTCTATTTAAGATCAGTGATTATGAAGTTTTTGTTCGTGTGTTGCTATTGATTTCTTGCTTGGAGTGTCCAAGCCTGTTACAGCAGCAACAGAAGGGGGCCATTGCTAGGGCTCTCTCTCTCCCTCTCCCATTCCCTCTCCCTTTCCCTCCAGTTGTTTGAGGTGCTAAAAAGTATTTTCCAATCTATTATTTTCAGATGGCACCTGGTGCCCTCACGTTACATGGGAGTAGTCCACACTCCAACAAAACCTCCTCCAATTGTTTCCATAATCGGCTAGGCATCTTGCACCACAAGCTCCATCTCTAGATCTCATCCTCTAAAGTTGAACTATCATACAAGTAGTAGTACTGATCATACAAGTGGTACTCCAGATATAAGAATCCCCCTCTACCTCCAAAGCCTTCACACATGCACTTGGTTGGCTACATATTGTATGGACAAGAGTCAGCTGAAGTCGGAACTAAAAATTCCATCCTTGGATGGAAAAGAGAAAATCAAAGTACCTCCTCTGCTTCTACGAGGAAAGTAATCTCTCTCTGTCATCCAAAAAAAAACCCAACCTGATACAAAGTGCAACTGAACCATCACCTTGCTACCCCTCTTTGAAGAGCGGCCGAAACTCCACATCGACCTGTGCAAGACAAGGCTGGAACTCCACATCAACTTGCATCAAGTCCTCCTTGGGATTACTCCATCCGCAACTCCAAGAAAAAAGTGCAACGGCAAAAGATACAGCAAACAACCAATCCTCCTCGAAGAAACACAGCCATAGGAACCCGCTTCACAAGTGTTGAAGAAGATCCCACTACTATCCAAACACCCCTCTCTAAGAACAGAGCCGGAAAAAGATCTCCCCCTTCAGATCCAAAGCTGCATGCTTGCTCTCCTTAAGGAAAGAAACCGCAACATACCTTCATCTCGGTAAACCGAAGCAACCCTGCAATGCTCCACGACCTAAATCCTCCAGAAAAAATCAGCAAGTTTCTTCTCTCTCAATTACATTCAATATTGCACTAGATCAGTCTACGCTAAGCAACCAAGGCGGTCAAGACACTAGGGGCCTAGGGCTTTGATACCATGTCAGAATAGATAGCGGAAGATGCGATGAAGATACGGGCTGGCCTCCGATTAAGTGGACACCTCGACTTTGATAAGATCCTATGACACTTGAGAACGCCTCCACTGCCACATACATATACAATATCCCTAGTTGAATCCAAGAGATCACCCTTAACGAAAAGTGCAAGGTAAAGACAAAAGTCACACTCTCTACTACCATCTTAAAGGTGTTTCACTCCTAGCAATTGAACACTCAACAATAGAGACCAAGAATCAAATGCCCTTTTCGGTTTGCATAGAATAATGGCCACATGTCCTATTACAAGCCATAGAAAGACTGGGCCAAGTGGAAAGGTAACCCTTTGTAGCCTGCAGCTACCAGAAACTGAAGTAATAGAGCACCAAAGGAAAAACTTGTTTGTCAGCAGTTCAGACATTGCTTAAAGCAACTGAGCACGACAGCAACAGCTCCTTGCAAATGTCGAAACACGAGCTCCACTAAAGTCATGGCCCAGTTACAACCTGGGGGAAAATTTTCTTAACTGCTGTATAATAAAAATGATGCAACTTACCACTTGCAGCAAACAACAGAAGATTTCAACAGACTTCCAGTAGCGATTTTGAGTCACAGTAAACCCCCCCCCCCCCCCAAAACCCAAAAAAAAAAATCAGCATTCATGTTTTCAACAGGAGGTGGATTACCTGCACAGTTGCAACAGCTTCGACTGCACCTGATGCCCCTAGTAAATGGCCAATCATTGACTTCGTAGAGTTCACTTTGAGCTGAAAGAATGACTAACGCCATCAGCGTTAACAGTAAAAATTTGAAAAATTTACCGCTAGAAAGGCACGGTTCAGCTGAGACCTCTGGGTTTCTACCAAAAACCCTCATCAGTGCTTTATACTCTTGAAGATCACCCGCCCGAGTTGAAGTCGCATGAGCATTTACATAGTTCACATCCTCTACTCGAACTCCAGCTTGAGACAATGCCTTCTCTATACAAAGCATGACCCCCGCACCTAAGGACAAAAAATTTGGAAGTCAGTGAACCATTGACTTCTACACAGAAACCTTCTTAAAGCATTCACTTGCCTTCAGGATGAGGTTCTGTCATGTGATAAGCATCACATGTGAAGCTCCCACCAAGAAACTCGGCATGTATGGTTGCTCCTCTCCTCTGCAGGAATACATATCCCTCTCAGAATCTGGTACAAGATGCACACAGAGAGAAGCCCAAGTAGTGAAACTGATGCAAGTAAATACCTTGGCATGTTCCAACTCTTCCAAGAGCAGAACTCCAGCACCTTCACCCATGACAAATCCATCTCGATCCTGTAAGAGACGATACATTAGCCCCACGCTTTTTTTATCAAGCAGAAATATTCTTGAGGAAGAGACTGGAAAATCATTTACCACATCCCACGGCCGCGAAGCCTTCTCAGGAATATCATTTTTCTGTGACAAAGCCCTACAAGCAACAAATCCTCCCAGCCCTGCAGAAAATAGAAATCAAATTGTCAGCTTTACATGGTCTAAATGGTAAGACATCTGCAGTATTCTTAAGACTCCTTCCCGTCATATTGAGAAAAGCTAACACAAGTTTCTACATCCAACTAGATTGTCCAGCACCACAAACACAAGCGCCCATGACCCTCCATCAACCACCATTATGCCAAATGACTGAACATGAGCAAAAGACCACTTGCGCAAAACAGCACAAATACTGTCAGTGAAGAAAAAGAAAACGGACCAATTGGAATTATTGCTGAATCAGAACCACCAGACAACATCACGTCCTGAAATTCAAGGGAGCATCCACGTCAACGATAGCAATAGGCACATTCCCCTCTCCCCTGCATACACATGTGTTTGACAATAAACCAAAAAGTAGTAAACTCACAGCCTCCCCTCGAAGAATATGGTTCGCTGCACTCAAAATACAGAAATTGCTTGTTGCACAGGCTGTCGATATAGAATAATTTGGGCCCATCCAACCCTGAATACCATGAGCTATATATTATGAATTCACAAAGAACAGTCTAAAGTACAACACTAAAGTTAGTGCCGAGAGGCTACCAAGTCCATGGCGAGCATAGCTGAACCCATGTTTGTTGTCGCAAATGGGACACAGAAGGGATTCATCTTGCGATAAGAAACCCTCAAAGCCTCTATGGCATCATTGAAAACCTGCTTATACAAAGAGAGCCATTTATCATAAGACCTCTCAATCAAAAGCACCACATAATCAAGGACTCAACCAAAGATTGGTGCAGAAAAGAAGAGAAACCTTCATTCCCCCAAGTGCAGAACCTATGAGTATGCCACATTTTGTCTTGTCCAGTTCATTCATGACTTCTGGTGAAATGCCCCCATCTTCCAGAGCCTTTTTCCCAGCTGTGAGTAGATAAAGCATGAACTTGTCCATACGCTTGGAGAGTTTTGGAGCAACCCACCCTTCTGTTGAAAAAGCCTTGATTTCCCCAGCTATTCTCTGAAATCGCCATAAGATCAAAGAGTATCACATTAAGTACGATAATTCTAACAAGCATAGCCTGCAAAAGGAGAAGCACTAGACGCTACCAAGTGCCAAGATCATGTCACCAATGCAAAGTCTTAAGGCAGGACCACATTTTGTAGCTGGTAATTTTCAGCGGCGTGCAAAATACTCACAGTTGGAAATTCTTTGCAGTCAAAGCTTTCTATTTCACTGATGCCACTTCTGCCAGCCAGAAGGTTGCTGTAGAAACTATCTGGATCATGTCCTAGAGATGACACTACTCCCATGCCTGTCACTACAACTCTCCTGGGTTTAGTCTTCAGCTTCTTCTTCTCTGTTCTTTCCCTCACAGGCTGAATTGCAATTGCCCAAGCTTTGCCTATAGGACGATCAAGAACACAAGTTTCACAAACCAGCACTCCACTGCATGTCAACAAGTGTAATGTGTCTGTGCAAAGCAACGACCAAAACTGTGCATCAACAACCATCCAGTGGTGATGCATGTGCATGCACACAAGCCAGGGCACCTAGAAACAATTGCATGCAAAGGAGATCAATAATGGTACAGTGGTACCTGCACCTGCTACTTTGGGGTGCCGACGAGCAGCCCTCATGGGCCGTGTACCAAATCCAAGCCCGAAAATGCCATCACCAAAAAGAGGGGACTGTTTGGAGCTGTAGTACTCAGGGCAAGCTTCAAAAGAGAGGCAAGAGCCAAGCCCCTGCAGGCTGGATCCACAGAAAGATGCAACTCCTGGTAGCATACTGCTGTAGCCCTGATTGCTGCAAACCAATGCTGACCCTGCTCCACCCATCCTTTGAAGCCTGCGTCGGGCGCGCCGTCCCAGAGGGGAAGCAGGCCCACCCCTCTCATCGCCCGCAGTGGCACCGTATGAACATGCTGCTGCAACGAGCCATGTGTAAAGGGGAGCTACCATTGCCATGGCCATGGCGTTCTGAGTGTCGGGAGTCTTTGGAGAATCGATTCACTGTGTGATGTCAAGGTCCGTTTCTGTGCGGAATGCAATTGCCGATTTGCAAGGATATTGGACGCGGAAGAGATCTCTGGCCAGCACGCAAAGTAGCTCGCCTGCTGCTAATCTAATCGGCTTCACGGAGAAATCATGGAAGAGGCTGAACGTATAAACAAAGGCCACCCGACTGTGGGCAGCAAGGGCGTGGAGAGGACTCAATTCAGCGCATGAGGGAAAGAGAGAGAAAACTAACCACTCACATACACGCGCATACCTGCATGCACTAACAAGCTTGAGGAGGGAAGAGGACCGTAAGTAGGAGATGGGTTTTAAACCTGTTGCACACACACCACCCTCTTGCCCTGACCCACCACCAGCCCGGAAAGATTCTGAGCAAGCGAGACGAGAGAGCTCTCCCGGTTGCTGCCATGCTCTAGCCCGTTGCCGGTCACAATCTGCCGGCTCTTCCCATTCCCTAATGCTTGATTTTCCATTCAAGATATCGGTAGTTGTTGCTGGGATCTTCTTAGATGCCATCCCAAGATTCGCTTTAGATAAAATGAGGTGGAAAATGGCAGCAGTCGATTGAGGTATGGAGTAGCCGGGTTGAGTGGCACACGCATCCCATGCAAGGTGGCATCTTTGCCCTCACTCATGGTTGGTTTGGGTTCTTTGCGACAGTTAATGTTTTTTAGTTGGTATGGGTAATGTATGGATGGGTTAGGGCTCCTTGTAAAAGCCCAGTGAACATGTAGTCTTTGTTGGGGCTCAGGGCACGGTTTGTGCCTGAGGAGATGTTGTATTTTTTGGCTTTGTTCATAGTATCTAGGGAAAATTACCAAAGTACCCCTCTAATTTGTGGAAATTCTCAAAATTCCCGAAATACCCCCAATATTTTGTCATAAATTCCCAAAATGCCCTTCAAATTTTCCAAAATTCAAAAATACCCCTAGTTGCGAAATTAAATTTCTCCAAAGATTATAAAGTTTGTAGCTTTTCATAAGAAGACTCATTGCTTATCAATATAAGATGCTAAATCCAAAATTTGAGTTGATTATGTAGGCTTTGGAGATGAATTGCTTCATTATCTTTAGACATGTACCTATGCAACCTGATTCGGTGAAAAACCTCACGGATGATTCTTGCTCTAGTAATGGCTTCTCTCTCCATCGTGGCGATAGCTTCTCCCTTTCCACTTGCATCATGCATGCTTATCCTTGCAGATTAAGGCGTGTGGCTCTTACCTCTACAATTTAGATGTACCTATGCAACCTGGATCAAGTGAAAGACCTCGTGGATGATTCTTGCTTTGGTGATGGCTTGTCTCTCCATCATGGTGATAGCCTCTCCCTTTGCACTTTGCATCATGCCTGCTTATCCTTGCAGATTAAGGCAAGGGTCTACTCCTAGGCTATGGCTTCTTCCTTACTTCATGGCATTCCATTACTTTTCCACAGAGGATTTCTCAATGTAGTGTTTTTTCTATGACTTGCACTTGCAATATTTTGCCCTAACTCTAGTGGGGATTGTGTTCTTTGAGGTGGACATAGCTAGGAACTCCTTTGACTATTGTGTCCAAGTGCTGACATTGTGTGTCTTGGAAGGGCAGAACATTTTGCAGCTTGTCATAATAACTAATATCTAATTCTCCTAAATGATTTTCTCATGTTAAACTAATCATTTAATATGGGGAAGTGCCAGGAGAGAAAAAGCTAGAATATTGGTTAAGGTGGCAGACCGCCGGCCACAGTAGGGATCCAAAGGGGGGGCCATTTGCAAAACAACAATGTGCAACAATGGGCTTTAAAGACCATAAGGTTCAGCCCATTAAGACTTCCAAAATGCTAAGGTTCCAAAATTCAAAAGTTGTGTCCAAAGGTCAAAAGCTTAGGAATATTGGATGCTTTGTGTGTGTACCAAAAGTCTTCACGACTCCTACAAAGGAGGGGTCGAGCCTTGCAAGTAGGGGATGAGAGAGAAACACACACACACACACACACACACACACACACACTCACAAGCCTCCTTTACACAAAGGGAATGAGGGACACATGTCAACTCCCTAGGCCAGATGCCCACAAGGTGTACTCAAATCCTATTAGATGGCCATGGAGGTGGACCAATGAGAATTAGGCTTGAGTAAATCTAGTTTAATTAATTTAAAAACACTTAATAAAAGAACCAATAAGAATTAAGCTCTCTAGAAGACTATTGGACAGTCTCCCAAGGGGTCCTATGAGCATTCAACAGCCAAATGGCTTGCTTGATTCCTATTGGCCAGGAGACAAGGGGGTCCAATGAGAGTTTAGTTGCATTAATTAATTACCTAAAGCTCTCAAAAGGGGAAAGGGGGACACATGTCAGAAGGCTATCACTTATGCTACTTAACTTTCATTGGCTAAGCTGGGAGAGGTCCAATGAGGTGCAAGATCAAATAGCAAGAGGGGTCGACCGAGAGAGAGAGGGGGGTGATTTTTCAAAGGCATTATTGCATACACACTCACACTAGTCTATGTGTGAAGCAAGAAGACTCTCTCTCTCTCTCCTTCTCAAGCTTTAATGGAAAGCTTATCACCTACTCCAAGCTTGTGAGAAGGGAGGCCTACACCAACAACTCTTGGCTTTGTGATGCAAATCCAGCCAAGAACCAAGCTTCAATGCATGCTCATCTCCTCTACCATGCTAATTACTAAGCTATGCTATGCTAATATGAGTGATTATATGAGGAGATGTACATCTTTCTCGTAAGACTACTCCTTCTTCCTCTCAATCTACTCTCATACCCCGCTAGGGCTCACCATCTTCGAAGGTGTGTGAGGTCTTGGGTCTGAGACCGTGAGGGAATTGATGTTGTGTTTGATAAGTGTTTTGCTTAATGCTTGAAGTTTCCACCTTCATTGCACTAGCTAGTATTGAAGGAACACAAAGAATTGTATTGTAAAATGTCTCTCTTGATGGGAGAAATCATAATACAAAGCCTTCTGAGGGGGGACCGGCTCCATGTAAATCCGGTCCTCAAACTGTTGTCAATAACTTGATTTCTCTCTTTTTTGAAGTATTGTGCATGCTATCTGACTAGGTGTTATGCTTTTTGTTGCTCTCTCCACCCAAGCACTCTTGTTATGCTCATTAGGAATCTATTCTAATGAAATGCTCACTATGTTCGTGCTAATTTCCGCTACACACAAGTTACTAGGCCATTAAACGTTACATAGCTTATGTTTCTTCAAGACGGCTTTCTCCTTCCTTTGCTAGAGAGTCCTTGTCTTGGACTTGTTGTTGATTTCCCATCTTCAAGACGGCTTCCTCCTTCCATTGCTAGAGAGTCCTTGTCTTGGACTTGTTGTTGCTTTCCCACCTTGGCAATGTGCTCTCCCTTTGCTCTAAGCATTCCTCTTCAAGGAAGTCCCTTTGTGACACAATGTCTTTGTGAATAGATTTGCAAAGTTGCCCTATGTTAGCACATAAGCCAAGCTAACCTCTCATGTTGAAAGTCTTTCCCTGATAGTGATAATGCACCTCAATGTACTTTGTACAAGCATGAGAAATTGGGTTCCTTGCAACTACCAATGCACTCTGACTGTTGGTGTAGATGATGTTGGCAGTGTCTTATCCAATATCCAAATCACACATAAGGTGTTTGAGCCATATACACTCAACCGTAGTTGTGGAGACTAGCCTATGATTAGCGTCACAATTGGAAGCCACAATAGGTTGCTTCTTGCTCAACCACAAATATACTTGAACTGTCGAGCTTGAAACAAAAACTTGTGGACACTTGTGTGTCATAACAACTAGCCCAATCTCATGCAAATTTGGTGGCAATGATTCCCCCTTGAGATAAAACAACCCAAGATGTAAAGTGCCACTCAAGTAGTGAAAGATCCTTTTGATAGCTTGTGAATGCTTAGACCTTGGGCTATGCATAAATTTGTTTCCCTATGAGAGTGCAAATTGAATATCCAGCCTAGTATTGTATACAAAAATAACGCATCTAGTAGCTAATAAAGAGTGACATCCTCAAGATTTTCAACAACATGAGGACTCAATTTCAAACGTGTTTTCATTGGAGTAGCAACAGGTTTGCAGTCCTCAAGTCCAAACATACATAGTAATGTCTCTTTGTATCTTACTTGACATGAACCAATACCTCCATCACACTGCTTAAAGTGTATGCCCAAGTAATGATGCAAAAGCCCCAAGTATTTCATCTTCAAAGTAGCATTCAATTTAGCCTTGAATTCAACAATGCGTGTTTCATTCAAACTATTAATCAACAAATCATCTACATATACAAAACGATGATGAGATATATTTTACCCTCACGTTTGATATACAAAGTGCTTTTGGACTGTTACAAAAACCTTCTTTAACCAACTGAGTATTAGCTTTCTCATACCAAGCACGAGGAGACAATTTCAACTCAGATAAAGCTTTCTTGCATTTAGACACATTCTTTCCTTTCCTTTCTTGACAAAATCGTGAAGCTACATTACATATACTTTCTCAAATATTTCACCATTCAAAACTTAGTAACAATGTTTGATTAATGTACATTCCATCCAAAATAGGCTATCAATGCACATAGGAAACAAACAATACTCATACAACAAGTGGAAGCAAAATTCTCTTCATAGTCAATGCCTCTCTATTGTGCATAACCTTTTGCAACAAGTCTTGCCTTGTAGCGACCAGTCTCACCATCCAACTTACATTTTAACTTGTAAACCCACTTTATACTGTTACCATATACATGTGGTAGTGATGTGTGTGAACACACTAGGACCGCCGGGGCATTTTTTCCCTCTTTAGGAGGTTTTTTCCCCCGTGCATTGTATATACGCCCATCACTCTAGGGCTATCTATCTTTCCATTGCACACTAAGTAACACACTCTCTATTGTGTGCCTTGAGCTTCCTTCGTCTTCTCCAAGCTGTGTGTGTTTCTCTGCAACCCTAATTCCAACAATTGGTATCAGAGCAGGTCACGTCCTCCCGGGCTTAGTCGCCAGCTGCTCCAGCACACGCCTGCTCACTTTCTCCGATTTCAGTGAGCTTTGGCAAGCGTTCGCAGGTCGACAAATATTTTGGGAGAGCTCGAAGAGCTTGGTCTGCTCAGAATTTTGATTTGGGCTCATTTCGGCCTCCGTTTCCACTACGGGCAGTACTGCACAGGTTATTTCGTCATTTTGTGCAGATTTTTTGTCAGTGCCGTTTTCTGCATAACAGGTGCCTTATAGTCTTCTACGGTTTGTGCTATATAGCACAAGTTGTTCCCGCTCCATTTCTCCTATTTTCGGGCAGTTTTCACATCAGGTGCAGCATTTACCATGGCTGACAACAACAACACAGATGTGTTCAAGATGTTTGCTGCTGAGGACAGGTTGGATGGGGACAACTACCCTATGTGGGCTTATATGATGCAACACGTTCTTGTGTCAAAAGGTGTCTGGAACATTGTGCAGGGCATTGATGTACGTCCTGGTTCTGAAGATGTAGGCGATATTGAGGATGTTGCAGGTCTTGCTGCAAGGATTGCAGCTGTTAGAGTTGTTTTGCCTACAGCAGAACAAGCTCGTTGGGATGTTAAGGATGCGCAGGCTCATGCATTGATTGCGTTGTCTGTGAAGCGCACCATTATTCCTCACATCCGTTCAGCAAAATCTGCAAAACAGGCTTGGGATATTCTAGCAGGTCTTTATGCAAGCCGCAATGAGGCTAAAATTGCTTTGCTGCGTAAAGAGCTAGAGTCGAAGATTATGCATGAGGAAGATGATATGGACACTTTCCTTGCTAGTGTCAAGGATATCAATGAGCAACTCATTTCTGCAGGTGAAGTCATTTCTGACAGTTCCCTTGTGCAGACTGTTCTTGATGCCTTACCAGATTCCTACCAGACTTTTGCTAGTACTTGGAGACTGATGACCCAAGGAAATCCTGAAGTTGTCAAGTTTGATGCATTATGCACATTGCTGTTGCAAGAGTCACTTTCTAGAAAAAACAGGACTAGGCAGCGTGCAGTTGAACAGGCTTTTATTGCTTCTCAAAGAAAGGGTGGTAACAGTAATGCAGCCACTTCTTATGGTTCTGCTGCGAGTGGCAAAAATTCTGTTCCTAATGCTTCTGCTGGCAGCACTTCGTCTGGCAATTCTGGTGATAAGGGCAAAAAGAAGATGCGTTGCCATTATTGTAAAGCCAATGATCACTTGATCAAGTCGTGTCCTAAGTTGAAGGCCAAAGAGGCTAAGAAGAAAGAGGGTGGTTCCACTGCAAATGCTGGTTCCACTACAAATGCAGCCATTGTTGAGTCTTCTGTGAAAGGAGATTGTGATGCTGATGTTGATGCAGAATGGGCTTTTAGCGCAGAGTGCACTTACAATCCTGCTGTCCATGATGCATGCTTGTCAGTTGCTGCAGATTCACATGTGTGGTATTTCGACAGTGGTGCTACAAAGCACATTACCTCACATCGTGAATTGTTTACCTCTCTCGAGTCTGTCCCTCATGGGAATTCAGTCACTTGTGCCAACAACGCCTCTTATCCAGTTCAGGGAGTTGGAAAGATTGTGCTCACTGCTGCTAATGGCAGTTCCTTCACACTTGTTGATGCACTTTATGTACCTGGGATCAAGAAGAATCTATTGTCTGTATCCGCACTTGCTAGACTTGGACTTGTAGTCAAATTTGTGGATGACAGATGTACAGTTCATGATCTCAGTTTTGGTGATGAAATTGTTGCATCTGGGCTTTTGTGCCGTGGGCTGTATAAGCTCACTTTGTATGACAAGTGTGGACAAAATTTTGCAAATGCTGTTGCAGATTCAAGGGCTATTTCAGATGCAAAACTTTGGCATGCACGTTTTGGTCATCTGAATTTTGCCAGTTTGCTGCGTTTGCAGAAATCTGATATGGTTGCTTCTTTGCCGCCTCTTGAAGCACCTATCAAACATGTTTGTGAAGGCTGTATTCTGGGTAAAATGCAGCGTTCCAAGTTTCCAAAGGATGGTTCAGTTAGGGCCACATGCAGGTTGCAGCTTGTGCATAGTGATGTTTGTGGGCCCATGCAAACTCCGTCCTTGGGCAATTACCTGTACTTCGTGACTTTCATTGATGATTACTCCAGGCATGCATGGGTATTTCCGCTTAAAGCAAAGTCCGAAGTTTTTATGTGCTTCAAACAATTTTTGGCTATGGCTGAAAATGTCTCAAAATGTACTATGGGCACCCTCCGTTCCGATCGAGGGGGGGAGTATATGTCTCATGAATTTAATGCATTTCTGGCTAGTCGTGGGATAAAACACCAATGTACAGTGCCTTATACACCTCAGCAAAATGGTGTTGCTGAGAGGAAAAACAGGTCACTCACGGAAATGGCACGATGTATGGTCAAAAGTCAAGCTTTGCCGCATTCTTTTTGGCTTGAGGCCATCATGTGTGCCACTTATGTACTTAACAGGTGTCCTACGAAAGCTTTGCAGTCTATTACTCCATATGAAGCATGGCATGATAGAAAACCTTCTATTGAGCACATGCGTGTTTTTGGCTGTTTGGCATATGCTTTGGTGCCACAAGTGCAGCGCAGAAAATTGGATGATAAGGCTGTCAAATGTATTTTTGTTGGTTATAGTGCTGAAAGCAAAGGTTACAGGTTGTATCATCCGCAAACAAAACATATTTTGGTTTCACGGGATGTAGTGTTTGTGGAAGATTCTGTTCAACCCTTGCTGTCATGTACTAGAGACAGTAATGTAAGCTCACAGGACATTTATGACACTTTGTTGCCTCTTTTCAGTGGTGGAAATACGAATGTAAGTTCCAATGAGGCAAATGTACAGCCTATGGGGGTTTCTGAAAATGTTTTAGAACAGCCTATTACTGATGCAGATGTACATGATGTACTTGATGAGGAAAGGGCTGAAAATGAGCAGGCTAGAGGTATGCCAAAATGGCTGGTGCACACTTTGCGTGACAGTAAATTGGATGCACCTTTATCTAGTCGTACTCGTTCAGGCTCTCGCCATGCATCTTATGCATCAGATTGTTATGCTTTGGCTGTGTCTAGTTTACATGATGTTGAGGAGCCTCTGTCTTTTGATGAAGCACAGAATTCAGAAAATTGGATTGCTGCCATGAAATCAGAATATGATGCACTTATAGAGAATGACACATGGACTTTATGTGATTTGCCTCCTGGCAAAAAGGCCATTGGTACGAAGTGGGTTTACAAGTTGAAACGCAAGCCGGATGGTGAGATCGATCGCCATAAGGCTCGACTTGTTGCAAAGGGTTATGCACAACAAAAAGGCATAGATTATGAAGAGACTTTTGCTCCCACTTGTCGTATGACTACTGTGCGTTTTCTATGTGCATTGGCAGCTCATTTTGGTTGGGATGTACATCAATCAGACATTGTTACTGCTTTCTTGAATGGTGACATATTTGAGGAAGTTTATGTAACGCAGCCTCGCGGTTTTGTCATAAAAGGACAAGAGGACAAAGTGTGCAAATGTAAGAAGGCTTTGTATGGGTTGAAGCAATCTCCTCGTGCTTGGTATGAGAAAGCTGACACTCATTTGGTTAAACGAGGCTTTCGTAACAGTCCAACAGAAAGCACATTGTATGTAAAGCGTGAGGATGATGTATTTCTCATTGTGGTTCTTTATGTTGATGATTTGCTGATCACTGGACCAAATGAGAGACATATTGCTGAATTTAAGGCTGATTTGAATGCTACTTTCAAGATGAAAGATTTGGGGCTGTTGCATCATTACTTGGGTATACAGTTTAAGCAGTGTGATGGTGGTATTGCCTTGTGTCAGAAAAGTTACATAGAGACATTGCTATGTAAGTTTGGACTTGAGGATTGCAAACCTATTGCCACTCCCATGGAAACAGGTTTGAAGTTGAGTCTACATGATGCTGGCGATCCTGCTGATGTCACTCTTTACCAAACTGCTGTTGGCTGCCTCATTTATGTATGCAACACGAGGCCAGATATTCAGTTTGCAGTCTCGCAGGTCAGCAGATTTATGCATAGCCCAGGGTCTAAGCATTGGCAGGCTGTCAAGAGGATTTTCCGCTACCTTAGTGGCACTTTACATCTTGGCTTGTTTTATCCCAAGGGGGGATCATTGCCGCCAGACTTACATGCTTTTTCGGACTCAGATTGGGCTGGTTGTTTTGACACGCGAGTGTCCACAAGTGGTTTTTGTTTCATGCTTGGCAGTTCATGTATATCATGGTTGAGCAAGAAGCAACCTACTGTGGCCACTTCGAGTTGTGAGGCTGAGTACAGGGCAGTCTTCACAGCTACGGTTGAGTGTGTATGGCTCAGACGCCTTATGGCTGACTTGGGTGTTGGACAGGACACTGCCAACACTATCTACACTGACAGTCAGAGCGCATTGGCAGTTGCGAGGAACCCAGTTTTTCATGCTCGCACAAAGCACATTGAGGTGCATTACCACTATGTCAGGGAGAGGCTCTCAGCAGGAGAGATCAGCTTGGCTTATGTGCCAACACAGGACAACCTTGCAGATCTTTTCACAAAGGCATTGTCTCGTGAGAAGCTTGAAGCTTTCCGCAAAGCTTTGGGCTTACTCCCCTTTGTGGACTGATCCTGTCCTCAGGGCATGGCACTTCCCTTTACTCATGTGCCAGCTCTCGTTCACCGCATCACTCCAGGGGGGATTTGTTACCATATACATGTGGTAGTGATGTGTGTGAACACACTAGGACCGCCGGGGCATTTTTTCCCTCTTTAGGAGGTTTTTTCCCCCGTGCATTGTATATACGCCCATCACTCTAGGGCTATCTATCTTTCCATTGCACACTAAGTAACACACTCTCTATTGTGTGCCTTGAGCTTCCTTCGTCTTCTCCAAGCTGTGTGTGTTTCTCTGCAACCCTAATTCCAACATATACCAATGCCCTTTTTGCCAAGAGGCAAAATCATATAAAGTCCATGTTTCATTTTCAACAAGTGTGTCATATTTTGTTTGCATTGCAGCCATGGAAGAGCTCTGTTTGCAATTTCAATAAGTGCATCATATTCTGTTTGCAGTGCATCCATCCAATTTATAAACTTTGTGCTTCATTAAATGAAACAGGTTCCTCTACATCACATAAACTAAAAATAGCCAAATCATGATAATTTGATGCGTATGATGCATGGCGATAACTTGAACGAGTACCACTAGACATAGTTGCATCCAATTTACTATCACACAAAGTATGCACCAACCATTTAGGCATACCCCTAGCCTCTTCATTCTCAGTCATTTCCACATCAAGTACATCTACATTAGTATTAGGCTGATTTGTGACATTTTCAAGAATTCCCATAGGCTATACTTAAATTTAAGTTTCCACCATTAAAAAGAGGCAATAGAGCATCACAAATGTCCTATGAGCTTACATTATTGTCTCTAGTACATGATATACACTTTGTTTGTACATGGTAAAAGTAACCCTTGCTTTTAGAACTATAACCAATAAAAATGCATTTGACAACCTTACCATCCAATTTTTTGCATTTCTTTTGTGCTACTAAAGCATAAGCTAAGCAACTAGAGACGTGCATGCGATCAATAGATGGCTTCTTATCATGCCAATGTGCTTCAAGAAATTTCTGGTTATGGTCTCTAAATGTACTATGGGAACCTTCAAGGGGGAGTATATGTATCATGAGTTTAATGCAACAGTGGCTAGTCGTGGGATAAAACACCAATGTACAATGCAATCTATGCCTAAGCAAAATGGTGTTGTGGTGAAAGAAAAAATAGGTCGCTTGCAGAGATGGCACGATGTATGGTCAAGAGTAGAGCTTTAGTACAATTTTTTTGGGCTTAAAGTTGTCATGTGTGCTACTTATGTACTTAATAGGTGTACTACCAAAGCCTTACACTCTCTCAAACTCCGTATGAAGCCGTACATCTATTACCACCTCCTCTTTCAGTAGCAAAAAAAGCCTACTCAATTGCATATTGTTTAGCCCTATTTTTTATCGAAAGCAACTCTTGTAACAACAATGTACATAATGCATCAAACTTGATAGCCTAAGGGTTTCCTTGGGTCATAGGTCTCCAAGTACTAGCAAAACTTTGGCCATGCATTTAGAATAGTTTGTACAAGTGAAATGTCAGAAACTTGTAGAATTGAGTTGCTCACTGATATGCTTGATATACTAGCAAGGAAAATGTCCATGTCCTCTTTCTCTTGCATAATCTTAGACTCCAACTTTTTATGAAGAAATGCAAATTTTGCCTCATTGAGACTTGCATAAAGAATTGTTAGAGTATCCCAAGCCTGTTTTGTTGAGTGAATGTGAGGAGTAATAGTGTGCTTCACAAATAATGCAATCAATGCATGAGCTTGCACATATCTAACATCCTAATGAGATTGTTTAGCTTCTAACAAGATTGCTTAGCCGTAGGCAAAATAGATCTAGTAGCAATAGACATGCTAAAACTTGCAACATCCTCAACGGAGCCTGTATCCACATAAGGTGAACGTACATCAATGCCTTGCACAACATTCTAGAAGCCCTTTGAAACAAATACATGCATCATTGATTGATCCCACATTGGGTCATTATCCCCATCCAATTTATCCTCAACTGCAAACATGTTAAAACATATGCGTTGTTGTCAACCATGGCAAGTGGCTACACCTGATGTAAAAACTACTTCCAAAGAGAAAAACAAAGTAGGAATAACACGTTCTAATAGAAACCCCAAAGAGTACTATAAGGAATCTATTATATAGAAAATTGCATTGACAAAAATTCTGCACAAAGGGATGAAATTATTTGCACAATATTGTTTATAGTGGAAAACGGAGGTCAAAATGAGCCCGGAAGAAAAATATGAGCACACCAAGCTCTATGGGTTGCACAAAATATTAACTGACATGTTGATGCTTACCAAAGATCACAAAAATCTAAGAATGGGAGCGAGGGGATGCTGGTGATAGTACTAGGAGGATGTGACCTACTTCGATACAATTGTTGGAATTAGGGTTGCAGGGACGCCCCACACGGCTTAGAGAAGTTGAAGAAGCTAAAGGCACACAATAGAGAGCAAATTGCTTAGTGTGTTGATATAAAGATAAGATAACCCTAGAATGATGGGCGTATATACGATGCACATGAGGAAAAACCTCCTAGTGATAGAATAGTGCCTTGCGGTCCAAAGGTTCACACGCTTCACTACCGCATATATGATAACATTGATTTTGTGCATGTTTACCTTTTCTAAATGTAACTTTTGCATCACATGTAGGCACTAGCCATGGCTGAGAATAATGATGTTTTGTGGGTGTTATCTTTTGAGGGAAAATTGGATACGGATAGCTACCCACTTTGGGCATGATGCAACATATGATTGTTACAAATGCCATGTGGACATTGTGCAAGGTCATTATGTATGACCAAATTCATGAATATAGGTGAGGTGAATGATGATGTAGGTTCTAGCAATTCTACTAGAGGTGTTTTGCCCAATGTTGAGGAGGCACATTGAGATGCTATAGATACATAGGCTCATGCAATAATTATGCTCCACAGTTTCACTCATTTTTTAAAGTAAAAGATAAACTAACTTCTTTGGATTAAACATTCTATTACTCCACAGTTTCACTCATTTTTATTTATTTTTAAGTAAGAGATAAACTAACTTCTTTGGATGTAGGATGTACGAGACAAAACTTACTTACCTATGTAACAAGATAGAATCAAAGTTTATTCATGAGGATGATGTGTGATATGGATGTATTCATTATATGAAAGATAAAGATCTCGAGGAGAAAGTCAGGGACAACTCATTCTTTTTAGTGAGGCTCTTCTTGAATCACAACTTCTTGCCTTTATTTTCAGACGTCTGAGAGTTATTATTGTTTGAAGAAGTGATGCATGTTTGTTTCTCAAAGGAGCCTAATAGGTGGCAACATTAATATTCCTCTTTTTAGTAGCTACAAAATGCTTGTTCAATAGAACATTAATGAGCCTTGTTTTTTCTAGATCGGGCCTTTTGTAGAAGTACCAAGATAAGACCAACAAACTTCATAACATTAGGCTTATTTGTATCACAAGTATCAAAGTGGAGTAAAAGCCTAGTAAGGTCTAGCCATTCATTAAGGACTATTTTCATAAGGAAACTAATTACTATAAGTCAAACTGACCATATTGTTAATCAATTCCATTAGCTTAAGTTGAAAGAGGCTTGCAAGAAAGAGGCAAATGTATCCATTGTAAATGCTTCTTTTAATGTAGGTATGACAAATGTTCTGTATGATATAGAATAGGCTATCAAAACACATTGTCAATATGCCTCGTTTTTTTTGGATGCATGTATATAAAAATTAGTGGATCATGTTTGGTACTCTAACAATAATGTAACCAAGTACATTATGCCTTGTTGTAGTTTTTTTCATTTCTCTTAAGGTTACTCCTACTAGGAATATTGGCATATGTGCCAAAAATGCCAAGCTTTTTAAGGTAAGGAAGTGATGGAGGGAAGTCACTAGGTGGACTTAATATTACTCCTAGTAGGAATAATAGCATATGTGCCAAAAATGCAAGCTTTTTTAGGTAAGGAAGTGATGGATGCAAGTCACTAGGTGGAGTTGTGTTAGATAGGTATGAACACTATGAAGCAACCAAGACTTAGTTGAAGTTATCCATCCAAAGTTTCAGCAAGAATCTAGCCAAAAAAATCAAAGCAAATCATGGAGACGCACACCAAAAGGAAATAAAAAAGCCAAGGACCCCTTCATTTGACAGGGTTGGTGATACAAAGCCTAAGTTAGCCATTAGTCACATAACAGACTTTGTATTGTGGGATAATGATTACTCTGAGAGGCATTAGAGTGTTGTAGTATTCATACTACATTAATCAAGCTCTAGTATTCTGTCTCATTGTTGGTGTCTCTTTTGCATTGATTATTCATGTCTATTGCTCTATATTTATGTTGATGTTATGTCTACAAAAATGGTTGTGTAAGTCTAAGTCATGCCATTACCAAGACCTCATATTTAACTAGTGTTTAGGTTGAGGTCAACCACAAACTCCCCTTGGTTGGCACATTTGCACTTTAGCTACAGATTTCAGTGTCAACATATGGAGATCATGTTGGGAATCATATAAAAGCTTCATCAACAAGGAGGTTTAGGACAAAGATTACAAAAATATTGTTAAGCAGATGTTGAAGCCATTTGGTTGACACTTGGGGATGGAAAATCATGCTAATGAACAAGAGGTGAGAAGGCCTAGAAGGCGACGTTCAAGGAGCCGAGGATGAGTGTCAAGCTTAGCAACTAAAAGATGAAGTGGAGCCAACCGCCTAAGAACATTAGAGGAGGAAAGCATGGAAGTTGATTATTTGGATTTAGAATTTGAAGATGCACAAAATGAGCCAAGGCTATGTTATGAGATTGGACACCCTCTAGTTGTATGTGGTTAACTACACTTGGGATAGCTGGCGTATATGGTTAATTACTGTGTTGTCTTTCTATTTTTACTAACAATGAGTTGATGTTGTGTAGATTGGAACTCTGGAAGTTGAAGAGAAGGCATCGAGAATAAATTATTTTTGGCAATTTTTATTTGCATTTGCTTATAGTTTATTTTTCCAATAAGACACTATGACTCGTTTGTAAATAATTAGTGAGAACTCACCCTTAAGAGGGTCATGCAATAAGTGGTAGCCACCACACAAAGACTAAAGTGGAACTAAGTGTAAAGAGGGGACTCCAATTTTTGACACCAATAAGCAATAACAATTATTTAAAAGAGGTGCCGTGGAGTTTGGGGCAACAATATTTAGGCCATTGATTTCTTATGCTATGCTATGTTATGTTGCATACTCTCTAATCTTGTCTACATCATCTTCTCCTTACAATCTTTCACTATCAAGTTTATACTATGTGTGGGTGTGTGTACGGTGTCTTAGTTTAAGTGTGTGTACTTGCGTATTGGGAGAGATGGTGTGGTTTTGATAGGTATGTGTGTGAGCGGATTGGAATCGAAGCAACCGTTCTCCCCTTCTCCTCCCAACAATGGTATCAGAGCTTTTGGATCGAGGGAAATCGGCAATTGAGTTCAAATTTTAAGGATCAAGTTGTGAATCTATAGCATCAAGTTTGCAAATCAAGGCTAATCAATGATTAATTGACAAATCGATCAATTAATTTTTATTGTCAACAATCGACATTTAGTATGTTGAGCTTTAAGTTCCAATTTAACGGCTAGATCTTGTGGATTGTGAAGGAGGAAGGGTGAGAGTCAAAGAGCCAAGAGGTTTTGGAGATTTTGAAGAAGCGATGATCAAGAATTGGGCAACGAAGTGCTTTAATAAGTTTTTAAAAGAATTGGTTTTGGCTTAAGCAAGGGAGTTATGAAGGCAAATCTTGAGATTGGAAGAAGAATTAACTGAGAAAACGGCTTCTGAGATCCTTTGAGGCTTTCTTGGAAGAGGAATTGGAAATTGTAAGCTTGAGGTTAAGCCAACGACAAACTTATACTACACCTTTTTATTTTTTTATTTTTTAGTAGCATTAATACTCCCCAATTGGAAGTTGCGATCCTCCTGTAGTAGCCGAAGCAAGAAACATAACATTAAATCAAATATCTTCACCAATTATATCACCCGGACAATTGGTCTTGCCGTGGGAAACATCCCTTGGATGCAAGGGAGCATCACCATCGACCTTTGCCAAAGCCTGCAGAATCGACATCAAACTGGGCACCCTCAGCCGTGGAGTGAACTTGTCTTCTTGTACCTTGGCCGAGATGGCCTATGTAGGACGTCACCATCTACTCTCTCCCTCGTGCATTCTGCTCGCTGCTTGCAACCTCAACCACCTTTTTTTTCACACATTTTATTGCATAAAGACACCATTTGGCTGATTTGGCTGCCCATGGTACTAACCAATGGTATTGAAAAAAAGCCTTAAGGGTCTATTTACCCCTTTGAATTTCGACAGACCGTCCTTGAAATCTCAAGGCCACCCCCGGTAAAAAATCTTATTTGGCCACTACATAAACTCAATTCCCTTCGACCACCCACTTGAACTACATTAAATTGCCCAATTTCAAATTCTTTTTTGATTACCCACTCTAATTTCCTTTGACGGCCCCACCTTCACAACTCTTTTTCGATTTCCCACCTTGATTTCTTTTTTAGCATCCAAATTGTTTGGTCACCGATTCACAAGACATCGAAAACATTTATCCAAGCGTCGACTTCTAAATTCTTAATCATCCATTTTAAAGCTTTTTTACCACTTCGTGAGATTCAAACGGCAATTTCAAAGTCAAGGATTTGAAGCCGACCCTAGTTTTCAAGGTTCATCAAGCAAATTGGGAATCTTTACAAATTGTGGAAGGGGGCTCGAAAGTGAAAGCTTCCAATTTCTCGAACGTTGGCCTACTCAACTGGATGCCAAAGTTCAATCGTGCCCTGGTACGACACTTCTAGCCGAGACGTCATCATCAAGCATCGAGCTAAGTACAAATTACTTCCTTTATTTCCTTTATTTTCTCATTATTTTGCATACCGATCATTTACACTTGTATATATATAGCCGTTTAAAAATATATATACATATAAATAAATAAATTATATATATATATAAGGAAAAAAAGAGAGAAAAGCACGCCATCATTGTCTATCTTCCACAGCCACCCACTACTGTTGAACAGCTAGCAAACTTGCATCAATCACTTGCAAATGAAGGCATGCAAAGGCACGAACTAGAAGATAAGCTGTTGCACGCTGCCCACACCAAGTCTGCACCTGCTCCAAAGAAAAATAAAATTAGCAAAAAATCTTTCACCTTTAAGGATTTTGATGGGACTAAAGATGCCAGCACGATATTGGCTTGAGGTAGTCAACTAGACGACTACTTCCATGATGAAGACTTCCCCGAGCGTGACATGGTCAAGTGAGCATTAGTTCACCTTACTGATAGCACTGCACTATGGTGGAATGCCACCAAACAACACGGTAGAAGATCTCACACCTGGCATGCATTCAAAAAGTTATTTCTACTCCATTTCCTACCCACACAGTACAAAGCTAAAGCATGTTGCCAATGGGATTTAATTCACTAAGGTAGAAATGAAGATGTAAAGGCTTACACTGACCGTTTTTTGAATTGTCTCATTCAGCTTAAAACTATCGAACATATTAGCCGTAGGAAATTAAAGCGTAAGTATATATCTGGGCTTGTTACGAGACTGTGCACCCTCCTGTTATAGTGGTTAGCTGCAATTGGGATAGCTGGGCATAATGGTTAATTATGTGCTGTCTATTTATTTTACTAATTGAGTTGATGATGATTTTGTAGAGTGGAATGCGGGGAGTTGATGAAGAGGCGACGGCAATTACTCTTGGCTTTATCATTGCAATAAGCCACTATGGCTTTGTAAATAGTTGTAGTGGGAACTCCCCTTATGGGTCATGCAAGAACTAATGAGCTTCACTCGTTTGCAAAAGTAAAGTGGTTGTAAAAAGAGGGGCCTCAATTTTTGGCACCTTAAACTCAAAATAATATATTAAATACCAACTCCACAAGAGAGGTGCCGTGGAGTTTGGGGCTAGATTTAGGCCTTTCTCTTGCAGATTCTCTTCTCTACTCTCTTATGCTATGGTTATTTGTTATGTACTCTCTAATCTAGTCTCCATCTCTTACATTCTCTTACAAGCTTGTCTATGTCAATTCTATGTTTACTCTGTGTGTGTGTGTGTGTGTGTGATAGTCTAGGTGAGTGTGTGTACTTGGAAATTGGAAGAAAAGGTGGACAGGTTGATGGTGATTGTTTGGAAGCTTGTGTTGAATATTTTAAGCGGTCGATCTCCCTCTCTTCACACAACAGTGGTATCAGAGCATCAGGTTTGAGGAAAAATTGGTATCGATTTCAATCTCAAGACGGAATCCCTCAAATCGACAATCTCCGAATTGCAATTTATCAAATCTGCAATACAAAGACTCAAGGATTCGTGGAAATTCAAAGATTAATCGTTCAAATTTGCAAAACAAAATTTTGCTTGGTCGCTAATCGGCGGTGAATCGGCAACAAATCGTGCGGATGGTGAAGGCATGAAAGGGAGCAAGAGTTGAAGAAAGTAGAAGAGCTTGAAGATTCGGAAGAGTCTTGGTTTCAAAAAGAAATTGGCGATCAAGGTCGGATATGTCTTTTTCAACGTCATCGACTTCGTAAGCTACGACGAAATTGTGAGGATTTCAAAGAAGGGAAAGCGGAAGAAGAAGCAAGTCGACAAGCACGCAAGGGAATAGACCGAAGAGTTTAGCCCAAAAACTGGCTCTTAACACCACTCTTGAAATCTACCTTTATTCGAGTCTACGCGGGAAGCAACCCTTGTCGTCGAAGAGCTTCTTTGTCGACCACCTCGAAAACACTCGGGATTACCATCAAACTGAGCGCCCTGGTCGTCTGAGTCTTTTTGCTTTCTTGCACTCGGGGCGAAAATGCCTTCTTAGGTCACCATCACCATTTCTTTGCGCAACCTCCCTCTCTGTGAGCTCGCTGCCTCTTCAATTTCCCATGCATTCAACTTCACACTACTTTTTAAAAAGTAGTGACAACCCCAAGTTTCCTTTTTGATTTAAGCGACAGGCCATTAAGCCCTTCTTTCCTTATAACTTAAACTCTTATATAGCTTAAGGAGGGTGGTCATACCCCCCCCCACCCGATCGGCCGCCGAATAGTCAAAGAAGCCAGCAGAAGCCGAAGATTTTCATATACAAATTATTTTTCGCTTGGAATACCAGCAGCACGCGATATCGCCCACTCGCCACAACCTATGGCCAATTTTTGGTCGCTTTCATTTCACCGTCTCCCAGGATTCACATCGAGAGATTGAAGCAGGCGATGATAAATTGGAAGCCACAAAAGCCGCGCATCATTAGCAACTCTTCGCTACAACACAGGGTGCGGATCGAGCGGCAACCATACCGTAAAATTGTCAGCTATATTATCATTTTGGGATAAGGGAGATCGGACGCTACAAAATTCAACTGGCTCGGTGACGCACCGTCGGACCGTCCACTTCTCTGGCAATTTCCTAGCGCATGGACTGGACGCCATCGCTATTTCTCAGCTAAGTACATTATATTTTTGTTATTTATTTTACTCTTTATTCCGCATATTGCATCTGTGAATATCACCAAATAGCCTTTTTAAGCATTACCATTTTTTAAAAAATAAAAGAAATTAAAAAAATAATAAAATATAAAAATATAAAAACCACGCAATCATGGCACACCTTCCTCAGGCACCCACGATTGCGGAGCAACTTCAAAATCTGCAACAATCACTCACATATGAACGCATGCGAAGGCAAGAACTTGAAGATAAATTATTGCATTCTGCACGCACCGAATCTGCACCGGCACCCAAGAAAAACAAAATTAGCAGAAAAGCCTTCACTTTCAAAGATTTTGATGGCACTAAAGATGCTAGCACGGTTCTAGCATGGGTTAGCCAACTAGATGACTATTTTCATGATGAAGACTTTCCCGAGCGTGAAATGGTAAAGTGTGCATCAAATCATCTCACTAGCAGCGCTGCATTGTGGTGGAACGCCACCAAACAACATGGAAGAAGACCACGCACCTGGAATGCATTTAAAAAGTGTTTTTACCCCAATTTTTGCCCACACAGTACAAAGCTAAAGCACGACGTCAATGGGATTTAATTCGACAGGGTAGAAATAAAGATGTACAGGGTTACACTGACCGTTTTTGGAATTGTCTAATTCAATTGCAAGCTATTGAACATGTTAGTCGTAGGAAATTGAAGCGAAAGTACATATCAGGCTTGGCACTACAAATTAGTGCTGAGGTAGATATGTTCGAACCAGATTCTTTGTCAAAGGCCATTAATTTGGCTCTCAACGCAGAAAAGAAGAAAGGTGGACATTCCTCTCACATTGATCAACCTCATAACACTAACCGCAACAAGAGACCTCCTTTTTCTCCTAACTTTGACAGAAGCAAACACCAAAGCCGTACTTTTTTCAAACGACGAAGATTTGACAATCCTCCTACAACTTCTCAACCTCATACGAGCAACAACAACAACAACACTCAGCAACGAGGCAACCAACATCCTTCCAACCAGCGTTCTCCTCCAAATTCTAATGGTAACAAAAAGGTGAAGTGTTTTAAATGCTTTCAGTATGGTCACTATGAAGATAAGTGCCCAAATGGTCATGCTAAGGGCAATGGTCAATCCAATGGCCATTCAAATGGAGTCAACAGGAATTCAAATCAGAAACCCTTCAACAACAACCCCCCAACGGAGCTACTCTTAACCTCATCGAAGATGCTATACCCGACGACAACGAAGTGGAAGTTAACTACGGTGAGGGATATGATCCTGATTATGATAACGATGACAACCCATCCTCAGGTACTCCTATATCTCCTCACACTTTGTTTAAAGTGCAAGGCACTGTTAAGGGTGAAAATGTCACCATACTGCTAGATAATGGTAGCAGCCATGATTTCATTTCCACACGATTGGCACAACAACTATCACTCTCTGAAATTTCATCACCTCACAAGGTCAAAACTATTTTTAATAATCAATGTTTTAATTGTAAAACTCAAGTCACTGTTGAAGTTTGCATTGGTGAATTCACACAAGCACGTACATTTTTGGTAGCACCATTGCATGGTCTTGACATGATTTTGGGAATGCCATTTCGTCATGAATTTGACCCGTTGATTAATTATAAAACATGTACAATGTCTCTCACTCATAATAATAAAAATTTCTCCATCCAAGCAACACTGGCACATCAAAAATTTCCACTCCTCTCTCACACTCAAGCCAAACAAACAATTCGAAAACAGGGGAAAACATACCTAGTCTTGGTAAATCAAATTTCTGCTGAAACTGAAACTTCACGTAACTCCACACACGATGAATTTCTCTCACAATTTAAAGATTGTTTCATGCATGATCTGCCACCTGGAATTCCACCATCACGCCTAAAAGGTCACAAAATTGACATCATACCGGGTAGTGAACCTCCTTGTAGAGCACCTTATCGTGTAAATCCTACCGCACAACACAGGGAAATACAAACTCAAATCATTGATTTACTTGACCGAGGCCTAATCCGACCTAGTAGTTCACCATACGGAGCTCCAGTACTTCTTGTCAAGAAGAAAAATGGAACCTTTCGTATGTGTATCGACTACAGGGCTTTAAACAAGATCACCATTAAGAATAGGTTTCCTATTCCTAGAGTGGATGATCTACTAGACAAACTGAAAGGGGCACACATCTTTAGCCAAATTGACCTTAAATCACGATATCACCAAGTCAAAATGTTTGTACATGATGTCTACAAAACTCCTTTCAGAACACAAACTGGACACTATGAATTTCTTGTCATGCCATTTGGTTTGACAAATGCACCAGCTACATTCACACGCATGATGAATCGAATTTTCATTAACCATCAAGATTTTGTGATTGTATTTTTTTATGACATTTTGGTATTCAGTAAATTTGAAGAAGAGCATAAGCAACATTTAACACGTGTATTTGATCTGCTTGTACAAAATCACTTGTATTTGAATCCTGAAAAGAGTTTGTTTTTCCAATCTGAAATTCAATATTTGGGACACATTGTATCGGGTAAGGGAATACATGTCGATCCAAAGAAAATTGAAGCCATTCAATCATGGCCTAGACCCAAAAACTTGCATGAGCTACAATCTTTTATTGGCCTTTGTAGCTATTACAAGAAATTTGTTCATAATTTTGCTTACAAAGCACATTATTTGACTTTCTTGTTGAAGAAAAACACGCCTTATGAATGGACTGATTTGCAAGAAAGCTCATTTAATGCACTTAAACATGCTTTGACTAATGCACCTGTATTGCAATTGCCTGATTTTGAAAGACCATTCTTTGTGGTAGTCACTGATGCTAGTGAAAAAGGTATCGGTGCAGTCCTCATGCAAGATAACCATCCAATTTCTTTCGAAAGTCGTAAATTCAAACCGTCTGAAACAAAGTTCAGTACTTATGATAAAGAGTTGACTGCTGTGGTACATGCATTGAAAATTTGAAAACAATATGTAATGGGTACTGACTTGATCATTAAAAATGATCAACAAAGTATCAAATATTTACTCTCTCAGCCCTTAATAGATGATAGACATATTAAGTGGGCCGCTTTTATTCAAAGTTTTCAGCCCAACATTCAATACCAACCTAGTAAAGAAAACGTTGTAGCTGATGCTTTGAGTAGAAGACCCTCACTTAATCATCTATCAACCATTACAGGAACTTCATTTGACACTATGCCTGACACTTATGCACATGATGATGACTTCAAAACAACATGGTTGCACATGCTTGATAATTCTGTACACACATTTCTCGAATACACTATTCAAGAAAACTTTCTTTATTTCAAACAAAAATTGTGTGTGACTAAACCTTTTCATACATTAATTATTGAAGAATTGCACAAACCCCCTTACGCTGGACATAGAGGATTTGCTGCAACTTTTCAAAATTTATGTCATGATTTCTATTGGCCTACTATGAGAATGGATGTTAAACAGTATGTGTCAATTTGTTTGATTTGTCAAAAAATCAAAGTAGCTGGTAAGAAACTGGGACTTTTACACCCTCTCCCCATTCCTGAAAGACCTTGGGAACATATTTCAATGGATTTTGTCACTGGTTTCCCACTCACAATGCACAAACATGACATGATATGGACTATTATTGACCATTTCTCTAAACAAGCATATTTCGTTCCTTGTAAGAAAACACTCACAGCACATCAAGCTGCACTTTTGTTTCTTAAGACTGTTTTCCCACATCATGGTTTGCCTAAAGTGATTATTTCTGATCGAGATTCAAAATTTTGTAGTGCTTTTTGGACTACTGTGTTTGAAAATCTTGGCACTACACTTGACTTCACTTCTGCATTTCATCCTGAATCCAATGGTCAAACCGAAGTCACCAACCACACTATTATTGACTTATTAAAGGCTTATGTTTCTTCTCAACCAAAAAAATGGGATGATTACCTACATATTTTGCGATTTGCATACAACAACACCACTCACATTGCCACCGGTAAGTCTCCATTTGAAATTGTATACGGTCACTCTCTTCCTACTCCTGCTTCACGTCTTTCTAATGTTGTGCCTGCCCCTGATGATTTCACTACTGACTTTCATGATATTTATGCAAGTGTGCATTCTACCATTAAACACTCACAAGAACTTTACACCAAGCATGCTAACAAGCACCGCAAGGCACACCAATTCAAAGAAGGTGATCATGTTTTACTTCGCATCGAAAAACGCAAGATCAAAAGCGTTGATACTAATGTTTTTGTTAAGCTTGCTCCTCGTTTTTATGGACCTTTCAAAATTTCAGATGTCATTAATGATGTACTGGGCACCCTCCTGTTGTAGTGGTTAGCTGCGATTGGGATAGCTGGGCGTAATGGTTAATTATGTGCTGTCTATTTATTTTACTAATTGAGTTGATGATGATTTTGTAGAGTGGAATGCAAGGAGTTGATGAAAAGGCGACGACATTACTCTTGGCTTTTATATTTGCACAGTATCTTAGAACATCATTGCAATAAGCCACTATGGCTCTGTAAATAGTTGTAGTGGGAACTCCCCTTCTGGGTCATGCAAGAACTAATGAGCTTCACTCATTTGCAAAAGTAAAGTGGTTGTAAAAAGAGGGGCCTCAATTTTTGGCACCTTAAACTCAAAATAATATATTAAATACCAACTCCACAAGAGAGGTGCCGTGGAGTTTGGGGCTAGATTTAGGCCTTTCTCTTGCAGATTCTCTTCTCTACTCTCTTATGCTATGGTTATTTGCTGTGTACTCTCTAATCTAGTTTCCATCTCTTACAAGCTTGTCTATGTCAATTCTATGTTTACTGTGTGTGTGTGTGTGTGTGTGTGTGTGTGTGTGTGTGTGTGTGTGTGTCATAGTCTAGGTGAGTGTGTGTGCTTGGAAATTGGAAGAAGAGGTGGATAGGTTGATGGTGATTGCTTGGAAGCTTGTGTTGAATATTTTAAGCGGTCGATATCCCCCTCTTCACACAAGAGGGCTAGCACTGCAATCCAGATTCGCTATCAAAAGCTATCAATTTGGCACTCAATGAGGAGAAAAAGAGAGGTGGAGATCAACTTCACGGTGACGAGTCTACTAACACTAATCGTAACAAGAAAATTCCTTCCTCTCCTAACTGTGACAAGAACAAAAACTAGAGTCGTACTTTCTTCAAGAGGTGCAGATTTGACAACTCTGCTACATCTTCTCAACCTCATGACAACAACAATAACCACTGCAGTAGAGAGGCAACCAAAATCCTTCCAACAATCAACACCCTAATCAATCTTCCAATGGTAATAAAAAGGTGAAATTTCTCAAATATTTTTAGTTTGGTCACTATGTAGATAAGTGCACAAACAACCCTGCTAAGAGCAACGATCATCCCAATGGTCAACCTAATGGAGTCGCATGCAACCATGACCAAAGACCATTCAACAAAGGCCACAATGGTGCACAAATTAACCTAATTGAAGATGCTAATCCCCACAACATTAAAGTTGAGGTCAATTATGGTGAGGGATATGATCTTGAGTATGATGCCAATGACAATCCTTCTCCAGGTATTCCTATATCTCTACATTCTCTACTCAAAGTGAAAGGCACAATTAAAGGAGAATATATCACAATTCTCTTAGATGATGATAGTAGCCATGATTTCATCTCTATACGGTTGGCACAACAACTTTCTCTTTCACAAGTTTCTTCACCTCACAAAGTAAAAATTGTCTTTAATAATCAATGTTACAACTGTAAAACTCAAGTCATTGTTGAAGTTTGCATTGGTGAATTTTTTCATACACGATATTGATATGATTTTGAGGATGCCTTTTTGACATGAATTTAATCCACGACTCAATTACAAAACACACTTTAACTCTCATGCATGAAAACAGAACCTACTCCATCCAAGCAATCCTAAAACATTAATTTTTTTTGCTACTCTCTCACACTCAAGCCAAACGAGCAATTAGAAAGCAAGGAAAAACATATCCAGTGCTTGTAAACCAACTCTTTGCTAAATTGAAACTCCTCAAGAACCTTCACATGATGAATTTCTCTCAGAATTTAAACATTGTTTCATGCATGATTTGCCTCCTAGAATACCACCATGGCATCCTGAACACCATAAAATTGATATTATCCTGGGTAGTGAACCACCCTACAGAGCATCATACTGTGTAAACCCAATTGCACACAAAGAAATACAAAATCAAATCACATATTTACTTGACTAGGGACTTATTAGATGTAGTAATTCACAATGTGGAGCTCCAATACTTCTTGTTAAGAAGAAAAAGGGAACCTTTCGTATGTGTATTGACTACAAGGCTCTAAACAAGATCACCATTAAGAATAAATTTCCTATTTCCATAGTAGATGATCTACTGGAAGAATTGTAAGGGCCAAACATTTTCAACAAAATGGACCTTAAATCGGGGTATTACCAAAAGGTTTGAAGAAGATGTTTACAAAACTGCAATCTGACATGACAGTATGAATTTCTTGTCATGCCATTTGGTGTGACAAATGCACCAGCTACTTTCCCTCGTACGATAATCCAAATTTTCATTAACCATCAAGACTTTGTCATTGTATGATATTCTCCCGTTTAGTAAATCTGAGCAAGAACATAAGGAGCATTTAACACGCGTTTTTGACCTTCTCTCACAAAACCACCTAATACTTGAATATTGAAAAGATTTTATTTTTCCAATCTGAAATTGAGAATAATTTGAGACATATTATATTGGGAAAGGGAATACATGTAGACCCCAAGAAAATTGAAGCTATACAAACCTAACCTAGACTCAAAAGCCTACATGAGCTACATGCTTTCATTGGTCTATGCAGTTATTACAAGAAGTTTGTTCGCGAATTTTGCTTACAAGTCTCATTATTTGACTCTCCTGTCAAAGAAAAACACCCCATATGTATGGACTCACTTACAAGAAAGTTCAATCACTGCACTCAAGAATGCTTTGACTACTGCACATGTGTTATAATTGCTTGACCTTGACCGACCGTTCTTTGTTGTAGTCATTGATGCTAGTGGAAAAGGTATCGATGCAGTTCTTATGCAAGATAACCATCCGCTTGCATTTGAAAGTGATAAATTTAAACCATCTGAATCTAAGTTTAGTACACATGACAAAGAATTGACTGTAGGAGTGCATGCATGCTCTGAAAATTTGGAAACATTATCTAATGGATGCTGACTTGATAATTCATAAATTTAAACCATCTAAATCTAAGTTTAGTACACATGACAAAGAATTGACTGTTGTAGTGCATATATGCTCTGAAAATTTGGAAATATTATCTAATGGATGCTTACTTGATAATTGAAATCGATCAGCAAATGGTATGGCTGTCCTCTGTCTACATAGTGAACGCAATTGGCCGCCTCAATGCGTCGACGTGGGTTGCCATCTCCTCATTCGATCAACAATGGCCACGCGCTCAATTACTTTTGAAAGCAATTTCGGGTCCGCCGTTCCCAAGCCCCCTTCCCATGCGGCGGTTTGGCACCATCTTAACCTCCTAAGAGATGTCCTCACGAGTTACAGAGCCTTATAACCCATAGTGCATGCCCTTATTCCCACGGCCTACTGCTTGAAAACCTCCCAACCTCCTAAGAAGGTGCTCCCACCTGTAGCACTGCAACAAGTTGACCTAAGAGATTCACTTCCTGAAAATATAGGTCATCAAGCTTTAAGAAGCCTTCAAGTCAATTACCATTGGTACCGTGCTTGTAATGTATGCTTCTTTTCTTAATTAAGAGGCAAGTCTCACATATGCACAAAAATCACCTTGAAATGTATGTATTATTTGTGTACAAAGGCACTATGCACATGGACACGTGATCTAGACACTGTGCGAAGGAGTCCTTCGAGGTAAGACCGCCCATCATGGGGAGAGCACACATAATCATTGTAATGTATGCATGCATTATGTCATTGTCCAAGAAGATTGTACCCTCAACAAATCAAGCTGATGAAGAACGACATCGACACGAAGATCAAGACATGAAGATGAAGACAACGAATGATGACGTAAGACAACAACATCAAACAAAGCCAACAACATGAAGATGAATCAAACAACAACAAATGACGGCAACAATGAAGACAATTTGAAGACAATTTTTGAAGGGGATACACATGAATACCCCTTGACAAAAAATGAATGAATGAAATTTCTTGTACTACCTAGGACTACTAGTGAACCTACTAAGTCTCACCTGTGAACCATAGAGATGAATCCAATTGAGAACCAATATGATGTATCATGAGACATTGAATCATGGTGATGAATCAAATTGAACCGCCATGATGTATCAATTAGATGAATCATGTTAGCCTTAGAGTACTCCATGAAACAAACAAATACATGAAGTCTTTGTAAAACCCCAAGTTTGGCTCAAGGGGGCGATTGTAAGGGTAAACCCAACTTGTGGCATCATGTGGGAAAGCCCTCTAGCCACCTAGGAAAAGATAATTGATGACATGGTCCAATAGCAAGAGGATGCAACCTCTCTAGCCAATGATTGTAAAGCACCAATCCTATATAGAGGCTACTTTCTAATTAATCAATTGCACTTTGAGTCCTATCATTGTGTCTGAAGGAGTACGAGCGGAAGTGCGACGCGAGAGAGAGTGCGAGAAGAAGAGCACGACGATATGGTGTTGAAGGAGTACGAGCGGAAGTGCGACGCGAGAGAGAGTGCGAGAAGAAGAGCACGACGATATGGTGAACTCGCTCTACTGTAATGTGTAGAGCATAGTGAGTTCTTATTAGGTTTTTACAAAAGAATATGTGTACATACCTGGCGGCCCGCCCACTTACCTGGGCGACCACATTGGGCTTTATACCCCAACAACCTCCCCCTTAAAGTCCAATGTGGTACTTTAAGTGTGAGAGAAGCTACTATACAAGCTAATATACAAGAGATGTAGAGAAGTGATGTACTACCCTACACCTAACTGCTTGCGAAAATGCGCAAAGCTCTCTGAGGGAAGCCTTTTGTAAGTAGATCAACAGGATTTTCTGTGGTGTGAACTTTGACAAGCTGAAGTTGCTTATCCTCGAGGATTTCCCTGATGAAATGATACTTCACATCCACATGCTTTGTCTTTGAGTGATAAACTGGATTGCGAGCCAATTGTATAGCACTTTGACTATCACAATATAACACAGGCATCTCTTCTTTGATTCCCAAATCTGTTACTAGTCGATTACGCCAAATTGATTCTTTGCATGCCTCTGATGCTGCAACATATTCAGCCTCTGTAGTAGACTGAGTAACACAATCTTGTAATCTAGAACGCCATGATACTGCTCCACCAGCCAATGTAAAGACATACCCTGACGTAGACCTTTGGTTGTCTAAGTCACCTGCATAATATGAGTCTGTAAAACCCTTTACACTTAGCTCCTGACTCCCATAGCATATACGCATACTCTTTGTAGCTTTCAGGTATCTCAATATTCCTTTCACTGCCTCCCAATGTTTCTTGCCTGGGTTTGAGTGTATCGACTTACTACTCCCACTGCAAATGCAATGTCTAGGCGAGTAGCAATCATTGCATACATCAAACTACCCACTGCACACGCATATGGAATCTTATCCATTTCAGCCTGTTCTTCCTCAGACACAGGACAATCTTGTTTGCTAAGTTTCACATATGGTGGCAATGGAACACTCAGTGCCTTTCCCTTCTCCATATTGAAACGTTCCAAAACCTTGTCAATATACTCAGTTTGAGATAACCAAATCAACTTCTTTGATCTGTCTCTCTCAATGCGCATACCAAGTATATGACTTGCCTCACCCATGTCTTTCATGTCAAACGATTTTGCCATCTTTGACTTCAAAGCTGAAATTTCTTCCAAGTGCTTGCCAGCAATCAACATGTCATCCACATACAAAATAAGGATCAGCCAACTACCATCCTTAGCCTTCTTTGTATATAGACAGTGATCGAACTCACTACGTTTGTAGCCTTGAGAAAGCATAAACTTGTGGAATTTATGGTACCATGCCCTCGGTGATTGTTTTAAGCCATAAAGACTCTTTAACAACTGGCATACCCAATCTTCCTTGCCTTTCTCAACAAACCCTTCTGGCTGCTGCATGTAAATTTCCACATCTAAATCACCATGCAAGAACGTTGTCTTGACATCCATTTGGTGCAACACCAAATCTAATATGGCAACCAATGCAAGAAAGCATCTCAATGTAGTCATCTTGACCACCGGAGAGAAGACTTCATCAAAGTCAATGCCTTGTTCTTGCTTAAAGCCCTTGGCAACAAGCCTTGCTTTGTACTTTGGCTGACTATCATGAGCGGTGATCTTATACCTGTAAACCCATTTACAAGGTAGAGCCTTTTTGCCCCGTGGTAATTTAACTAGCTTCCATGTCTTGTTTTTATGCAGAGCTGTCATCTCTGACTGCATGGCCAATTGCCAATTCCCGGAGTCCTTCATTTGCACTGCTTCCTTGTAACATGAAGGCTCATTGCAATCAGTCAACATGACATAGTTCATAGATGGAACAAACCTATCAGGAGGTCGCGTGACACGTCCAGATCTACGCACAATAGGTGGCTCAGGCTCAGCCACAACCTGTGGGTCCACTCTATCCTGTCCTTGCTCCTCTTGAGCCCTGACATTTTGTCTTGCACGTGCAGGTCCATCTTCTTGGAAGACAACTCTTCTAATCTCCTCAACCCTCTCTGGTTTAGAATGATATTTGGATTCATTAAAGTGAACATCATAGCTGCGGACAACCTTTCTGGATTCGGGATCCCAAAGTCTGTACCCCATTTCACCAGAATTACCATAGCCTAGAAAGATGCACTTTCTACTCTTTGGCTCAAGTTTGTTCCTAAATTCCTTTGGAACGTGAGTATATGCCTCACAGCCAAAGACTCTGAGATGCTTGTATGAGGGAATTTTGCCTGACCATACCATCTCTGGCACTGAATCCTTCTGCAAAACCTTGCTAGGAGATCTATTTACAAGATGAACAGCTGTTGATACAGCTTCAGCCAAACCCATTTGGCAGCTGTGCATTAGACAACATACTTCTGACCTTCTCTTGTATGGTCCTATTCATCCTCTCAGCAACACCATTTTGAGGAGGATTGTAAGGAGCAGTAAGTTCACGTTTTGTACCTTTTGACTCACAAAAGTCCTGAAAGGCCTTTGAAACATACTCTCCACCATTGTCAGTGCGTAAGCATTTAAGCTTCTTGCCACTCTGATTCTCCACAAGTGTCACAAACTTTTTGAAAGCACTAAACGCTTCATCCTTGTGCTTGAGAAAGTAAACCCATACTTTCCTCGAGTAATCATCTATAAATGTCATAAAGTAAGAAGCTCCCCCTAGAGATAGGTTAGGCATAGGTCCACACAAATCACTATGAACAAGTGCCAACTGTGTATCTCTTCTACTGCTTCTATGCTTATGTGGCTGCTGTGTTTTCTTACCATACAGACAATGTTCACATAATTCAAAATCATTAAATGAAAAGCCAGGCAAATAACCAGAACGAGACAAGATTTCCATTCCCTTCTTGGACATATGTCCTAATCGGCTATGCCACAAAGAAACGTTCGGCTGCTCGGTTACATTGATTACATTTTTAGAGACATTTGATACATAAATCATGTAAAGTCCTCCAAACTTTACTCCATGTGCTACTGTCATAGAACCCTTGGATATCTTCCACATGTTCTGTCCAAAAGTGGTGACGTAGCCAGCATCATCAAGTAAACCTGTGCTGATCAAGCTCTTTGTAATTGCGGGAACATCTCTCACATTCTTCAGCGTGAAAGAAGAGCCATTCTGAAACTTCAATTGAACATCTCCAACACCTAAGATCTCACATGTCTGCCCATTGCCTAGGCGAACATGATCTTTAGTGGTCACATAAGAAGTAAACCACTCCTTGTTTGGAGACACATGAAGTGATGCCCCTGAGTCTATAATCCAGTCACTGAGTGCATTTCCATCAGATGATGTAAGAAGAGCTGAGTCCATTGTATTCTTCAAGAAGTAGATGTCTCCTGACACTAGACTGTCATCCTCTACAACAATGTTTGTCACATTTATTTCTTGAATCTTCATTGAGGACTTGTTCTTCTCACCATGGTCTTCAGCTTTCTCTTTGCCTTTTTCTGCTTTCCATTCTCTGCAGTCTCTTTTCATGTGACCCTTCTTGCCACAATGGTAGCATTCTATGTCACTCTTGCCTTTAGCACTGCGGGACTTGCTACGAGACTGATTCCTCTTTCCACCTTTGTACTTTTCTTTGGTCCTTCCCCTGACAACTAAGGCTGTTCCTTTGCCTTTGTCCATTGTCTTTCTATTGGTTTCTTCAGTAAGCAGACTTCCTTCTACACCTGCTATGTTCAAACCATCTGGAGGTGCAGAATTACTCAAAGCTGTGCGAAAAGTGTCCCAACTTTCCAACAATGTGATCAACAGGAACATAGCTCTAACAGGTTCATCAAACTTGACACCTTGAGCTGACAACTGACTATAGATTGTGTTGAATTCATTCAGATGATTGGACATAGGTGTCCCTTCTTTCATCTTCAAGTCAACAAGCTTCTTAAGCCAGTATACCTGTGAAGCTGCACTTTGCTTCTCATAAAGATCACTCAGCTTTAACCATGCTTGATAAGCCGACATCTCGTCTGCTACATTGAAGTAAACGCTTTCTGCCAAAGTCAGCATAATGGTAGAAAGTGCCAATTCATCCATTTCGCTCCATTCATGTTCGTCCATATCTTCTGGTTTTATCCCCTTGAGCTTTATAGGTTTTATCTGCTTCTTTTGTACCAACACGTGCCAAATCTGCTTCTTCCACAATGGGAAATTGGTTCCATCCAGCTTCTTGATATTGTAAAGAGCAGTGTCCTGTGATCCAGCCATAGCTACGCTTCACAATAGTTTACTTTTTTTTTTTTTTTGGGAAAAATTCGGTAGAGTTTCCCCTGTAAACTGACCTCTGAACCAATATCAACCTGTCAAATGAACCAAGAAAGCTTTAGATTCTGCAGAAATTTTGGCAGAGTCTCCTTTGTAAAATGGCTCTGGTGTACTAAAAACAGACCAAAAAACAGCTCAAAAAACACTGTCTCTCTGACACTGTAAGCTGCGGGTAAACCTGTCCTGCACCTGTACTGTCTCTCACTATCCTGTAAGCATAGACTGCGACAATGCCTCAACGGCAGTAAAGCAAAGATGCAATCCCAACTGTCTAACTCACAGTCAATACATCCTAGCTGCCTATCTAAGGGTGCTCGAGGGATCGCTCCAAGACCTGTATCACCGAAAGGATCTCAACATTCGAGAATCCCCCAGCACAATAAAACCTCACTCGACCCTCAACAAAGGCTGCAGTAAATCTGACAGTACATAGACTTCCCACAAAGTCATACATCCACAAATTTCCCACTGTATGCTGTAACCGCTGCGACGGTTGTTTGCTGCGTGACTCACAGCCAGCAAACCCTCAACAGACATACATCATCTCTGACAATACATCCCATGTGGAAGTACCTGCAATGTCAGGATGAAATCTGGAATATCAAGCAACAAACACAAGCTACCTGATGAACTAGTGGATGTCGCCTACAGTCTCTGTGTAGATGCGCCCGTGTCGTATGTGACACGCCTCCAAGAACTGTGAGCCGTCCTTCGATGTGTAGACAGCCACAAATCAACACTCTGGGAGTGTCGATATCCTCAGCACCTGCAGTCGTAGGCCGAAAACCCCAAATTTGCAGAGTCGGATCTGCACCCGCTGAGACCACGTAGTAGAAAATGGCCTGCGCAGACCTTTGTCGAAGCCGAACGGTGGCCGAGATGACCTCAAAATGAAATTCTGACCTCAAAATGGCCGAGATGGCCGTGTCTTCGCCTGTCGAATTTCACTCCAATCGGAGTTGCTGACTCTAGCCTCCTACAGTGCTGCCCCCGAGCCTCGATCTGAGCTCTGATACCAGTTGAAGGAGTACGAGCGGAAGTGCGACACGAGAGAGAGTGCGAGAAGAAGAGCACGACGATATGGTGAACTCGCTCTACTGTAATGTGTAGAGCATAGTGAGTTCTTACTAGGTTTTTACAAAAGAATATGTGTACATACCTGGCGGCCCGCCCACTTACCTGGGCGACCACATTGGGCTTTATACCCCAACGGTGTCTATACTCTCTCTCTCTCTCTCTCTTTGCTCTTGATTTTGGTATAAGCTAACCCTAATCACCATCTCTCTAACCTTAACCCTAATACCATGGTTAAGCTAAGGCTTCACCCTCCATAGCCTTATGCTAACCACTGGCAATTAGGGAGTACGCTTTTGCATCGACTAACCCATCATTGAGCAAGTGAGTATAGTTGCTATCCCTGGAGGGAGGGATGCTAGAGATTGGGCACCCTCCACTTGTATGTGGTTAACTAAAATTGGAATAACTGGCATGTAATGGTTAATTATTGTGTTGTCTTCTATTTTTACTAACAATGAGTTGATGCTCTGTAGAATGGAAGTTGAGGAGAAGGCGTCGGCAATAAATTATCCTTGGCCATTTTTATTGCATAGTGTTACAATTTATTTTTTCAATAAGCCACTATGGCTCGCTTGTAAATAATTAGTAAGAACTCACCCTCAAAAGAGTCATGCAATAAGTGGTAGCCACCACACAAAGACTAAAGTGGAACTAAGAGTAAAGAGGGGCCTCCAATTTTTGGCATCAATAAGCAATAACAAATATTAAATACCAAATTCCACAAGAGGTGCCGTGGAGTTTGGGGCAACAATATTTAGGCCATTGATTTGCAAGATTCCTCTCTCTCTCTCTCTCTCTTGAGTTCAACTCCTTGTTGGCTAGAGTTATAAGGTCTCTCAGGATAGTTTCCTACAATGTTAGAACCCTCTTCTTCTTGGGTGTGTGGGTGGGTGGCTGTGTGTGTGTGTGCGTGCTAATAAAAAGAGGAAAATGGTATAACCTTTCTGTCATCCAAGTGTGGTAGATTGGTTATGCCATTTCCCTCTTGAATAACAGGTCTTGAGTTCAACTCCTTGTCGGCCAGATCTATAAGGTCTCTTGGGATAGTTTCCTACGACATTAAAACTCTCTTCTTCTTCTTCTTCTTCTCTCTCTCTCTCTCTCTCTCTCTCATGCTATGCTATGTTATGATGTGTACTCTCTAATCTTGTCTACATCATCTTCTCATTACAATCTTTCACTATCGTTTATATTGTGTGTGTGTGTGTGGTGTCCTAGTTTTGATATGTGTACTTGGGTTTTGGGAGAGATGGTGAGAGGTTGACAGGTATGTGTGTGAGCAAATTAGAATTGAAGCAACCGTTCTCCCCTTTTCCGTCCAACAAGCTAGCAAGGAGATAGGAGAAGAGTCCTAGCTTGAAGCTGAAGTTACCTAAATTTAAAGGGCCACGGAGTAGTGATGCTAAGGTTCATCTTCAAGCCTTAAGTGTGCCAAATCGAGGAATATAGTAGTGGTGGATAGTCATGATTACCTCCAACAAACTTTGATTGGTAAGTCTTAGAGGTGATACTATTGGTACACACCACCTCATAGGTGGTACTATCAGTGGACAATCATGATCACCTCCAACAAACTTTGATTGGTAAGTGTCAGAGGTTGTACTATCGGTGGATAGTCATGATTACCTCCAACAAACTTTGAGTGGTAAGTGTCAGAGGTGGTACCATCGGTGAATAGTCACGAATACCTCCAACAAATGTTGATTGGTAAGTGTCAAAGGTGGTACTATTGGTACACACAACCTCACAACTTTCCAACATATAAAAGTCTAGTGAAGGCCTTATTATTCAGGTTCAAAGATGAGAAACCGATGAAGATATCATGGCTCAGCTCGCAAACATTTAAAGGAATATATTAAAGGTTAGGAAATTGGTGGAGGAACTTAAATACGTGGCTGGGTAGATGGCTGCACCACCAAGTGATAATAGCATGATGGAAGTCTTAATGAATGTATCTCAGGGAAAGTGTTGCAGAGGGCCAAAATCACTTACCCAATGAGGACCTTTGGAGATTTGGTGAAGAGAGCACTTAGGTTGGAGGAAAATCATCGGACAACTTTGATTGGTCCATCTCAAAAGAATCTGATGCGAAGGCTAAAAGAAAAAGCAAGGCCAGGGACGTACTAAAAATCTCAATTAGTAAGCACCATGAAGGATGAGCTCAAGAATCAGGAACAAAAGATGGTACCAAGGATGAAAAATGGTGTGTGAATCACAAAGTGGATGAACATGCCACCATGGAATGAAAAAAGTGCAACTATTGTGGCCAAAGGGGCACCTGTGGGAGATTTGTCCCTTCAAAACGATGCGAGCTATTGAATTCACAATGCCTGAGGATGGTCAACTAGGACCATCGAGTAACTATGGCAATCAAAGGCAAGGTTACTAGGGCAAGCAACGTTATCAACCACCCTTCAGAGAGGAAGTTGCTACATAAGGAGCAAAGAAGACCACTATGCATAAGAATTCTATGAAGGCGCACAACCACCACAACAAGCTCACGTTGCTCAACAACTAACTTTGCCCTCGTAGCACAACCCACAATCCAGATTGTGAGCCCAATGATAGCTATTGCTATTGGAACACATGCCAAAAGACTTCAAACTCAGAGCACCAATTGAGCTCCAAAGCAACTCAGCACATTCAAAAGCTCAACTATTGAGTTTGGCAATGCATGGCATAAGTAGAGTAAGTTGGCCCTAAAGATAGCAAGACATGCAGGCCAACAACCAACACTTATACAAAAGGAGATTCAAATTCAAGCATCCACAAGTGGAAGTAAACCTTGGCATGAGATGTGCAAGAGGTAGCCCAGGGAGCCAAGGCATTGACTGAGCAAAGGGAGATAGCAACAATACAAGAAAAGGAATTAGATAAACTCTAGGAGAGATTGAGATAGATGGACTCAAGCAAGACTCAATTAGCTAGTAAGAAGATCTATCTCGAGAGTGATTTAGCAACAATTCTGGTGACTCAAGGGATTGACAAAGTTAAAAGGAGAGCTACTAGTCAAGAACAACAAAGCACACCATGAGAGGAGGTCAAGAAGCCACATGTGGTTGGTCTTAAAAAGAGCGTCTCCAAAAGCCCCCAGCCAAAGGAGAAAACACCAATGGTTTGATAGAAAAAGAAGCAGTCAAAGGAGGATTTCAAGACCAAGCAGGGACAGACAATTACTGAAATTTATAGAGTGATAGTATAAAAAGTAATAGATGTAATGGAAATGGCCTATGAATTTTGAGAGTAGCGGAATTAGGAAATTAGATGAAGCAATTTTGTGAGATTACTTTGTGAGCATAGTGGGTGAACTTAATTGATGGTAGCAACATAAACATGGTACTTAGTTAACTTGGCATGAACAATACTTTTGGAAGAGAGAGAGTTTAGAGAACATGACAATAGTTGAGGACTGGATTCATACGGAGCGATTCATACGGAGCCGGTCCCCCCTCCAGTAGGCATTTGTATTATAGTTTCTCCCATCAAGAGAGACTTGGTACAATACAATCTTTGTGTTCCTTGTGACGTAAGTGATGCAATGAAGATGGAAAGCTTTATGCATCACAAGCATGACATAAACTTTGTAGAAAGCATTAACTATCCCAAGCCTCAGTCCCAAGGCCTCAAACACCTTCGAAGGTGGAGAGAGCTAGCAGGGAATGAGGATAGGGAAGAGGAAGAAGAAACACTCCATAGGAGAAAGAAATAGTTCTTTACTTATCATTACTTTTCTTGCTAGCATACATAATAGCATAGTAATGAAGATGGACAAGATGGCAAGCTTAAGCATTGAAGCATGGCTCTTGGTTGGATTTGCATTCCATAGCCAAGAGTGTTGGTGTAGGCTCTCACTTCTCACAAGCTTGGAGAAGGAGGCGGAGTTCCTCAACTTTCACCAAGTGAGAATGATCCCAAAATGTGTGTGTGTGTGTGGTGTATATCCCCCTAGCACCCCCCTTGCTTGCTTGGGGTGAGTTGTGGCTTTTTCACATGCTTCAAGCTCATTGGACCCCTCTCCCCCTAGCCAATCACATGCAGCATGCAGTCAAGTACATGGGTAGTCTTTTGACAAGTGTCCTCCTTACCCCTTAGAGAGAGAGAGAGAGAGCTTGAAAATATCTAGATATTTGCTGGATGGAACTAGAACCTCATTGGACCACTCTTTAGTCCAACCAATAGCATTCAAGCACACCATGTGGTTAAGCTTAGGGAGAGTCTGACATGTGTCCCATGTGCCCTTTGAGAAAAAAGGGTGCCCTTTGGGTGAGTGGAAGGTTAGGTCAAAGATTTCCCTAACTTTGGGACTTTTATGCATAGGAAGCTTCTCAAGCACCTTCCTCATTAAGTTTGTAGGGTCTCTTTTTGACTCAAGCACCTTACCACCCATGCATGGGAAGCTTCTCAAGCACCTTCCTCATTAAGTATGACAAGTACCTCAAGTACCTTAGTCATCAAGCATGAAAAGCACTTTAGGTGGAGTTCCCATCTCAAGCTCAACCCTAGCTTGCCTAAGGTCAAAGGCAAGTTTAGGTTGGGTTCCCACCTCAAGCTCAACCCTAGCTTGCCTAAGGTTAAAGGCAAGTTTAGGTCGAGTTCCCACCTCAAGCTCAACCCTAGCTTGCAGAAGGTCAAATGACTTTTAACAGTAACCATTGGAGGTCTTTAATGAAGCTAACCCTAAGGTCTTTTAAGTTCCATTAGTTAACCTTGCTCTTTGACAGACCATCTCTCATTGGGCCCCTTTACCATTGGCCCCGTGTTGAGATAGATCCGTAAGCACATGTCTATATTCTAACCCTTGTTCCCGTTTATTATCCCACATTAATCAGTTTAATATGAGAAAATCATTTGGGTTGGTTAGATATTAGGTTTAATGACATTATCTCTCTCTTGAAATCATAGTCGTCCTCGACTATGAGGTAAAAGAGATAAAGCCATAGTCATTAGTCAATTTGTCTTAGCGGGTAGAGGATCCCTTTTTACCCTACGACATCATCCCAAGATGGATGACTAATCCATTTGGTGCTTGGGAGACAAATCTGCCGCAAGCATGTCTGCTCTTTAGTCCATTTTATGACTTTTAGGTCTTCTCTCTTTGATTTCAAAAGGCGCTTTTTCCGTAGAAGTGTGGATATTGTTATTATACGTATACTCTACAAGAGGTAAGTATTTTCCCCATTGTGAGCATTGGTCTACTTCTGTAACATAGGTCTTTAGTAGATCAAGAATCATAAGATTGGCTATCTCACTTTGGCCATCCGTTTGTGGGTGATAGGCCGAAGAGAAATTCAATCTTGTCCCTAGATTTTTGAAGAGACCTTTCCAAAAATTACTGGTCATTCTAGGATCTCTATCTGACACGATGGATGTTGGCAATCCATGGTGTTTGAAAATCTGGGATATGAAGAGAGTTGCCGTTTGGTGTGCCTTAATAGTCTTCTTTACAGGGATAAAGTGTGCTTGCTTGCTAAACCTGTCGACTATTGTCCATATTCCCGTATTCCCATGGATAGACTTGGATAATCCAAAGATAAAATCCATGGATATACTCTCCCATGGTGAATTAGGAATTGGCAATGGCTGGAGTAATCCAGGTTGCTTCCCTCTATCATACTTGGTCTTTTGGCATACCACACATTTTGAAACATACTCTTGTATGTCCACTTTCATGGTAGGCCAATAAAAGTACGTCTCTACTCCTCGAAGAGTAGGTTGAATGCCTCTATGCCCCACATAGGGAGGAGCATGGGATTCATACATGACGTTCTCACGAAGAGAGTGGGTAACACATAGCCCATTTCCATGGAGAAGATAACCATCTTGCAAGGTGAATGGTTCCTCTTTATTCCCCAAAGCAAGGGCTGACATTATGTCTTTAAAGTCAGGGTCTGTAGCATACTCATCTATCATAGAAGATAGATCATTGTGAGTTGCTATTGACATATCATTAACTTTTGGTCGTTGTGAAAGTGCATCAGCCACTTGATTGTGCTTACCAACAATGTGAGCAATGTGGAAATTAAATTGCGAAAGAAAAATTGCCCACCTCATTTGTTTGTCGGAAAGCTTTGTTTGCGTCATGAAGTACTTGAGACTTTGATGGTCTGTTTGCAAAATGAATGGAATCCCCAATAGATAGTGCTTCCATGTGTCTAGGGCATGTAGAACAGCTAACAACTATTTCTCATAAATGCCTAAGACCCGCTCATCTATGTTGAGCCTTCGGCTCTCATATGCTATGGCATGCCCTTCTTGAAGCAAGACTGCTCCAAGGCAATCACCACAAGCATCACATTGGACCTCAAATGGCTTTGAGAGATTTGGAAGCATAAGGACTGGTTGGGAGGTAAGCTTCTCTTTGAGCTTGTCAAAAGCACTTTGGTCCTTAGCAATCCATGAATACTTAAAGTTTTTCTTTGCTAAGTCATGTAATGGTCTTGCTATTTGAGAAATTTTTTCTATGAAGCATCTATAGTATGTACACATACCAATAAAGCTTCTTAGCTCATGTAGATTCCTTGGATTAGGCCATGCTTTTATTACCTCCAACTTTGATGGATCCATACGGATACCATCTCGAGAGATGATATGACCTAAGTATTGAATCTCTTGAAGGAAAAATTCGCTTTTCTTTTGATTGAGAAAAAGCTTATTCTCCCTTAATGCATGAAAAATCACTTGGAGATGTTGCTTGTGTTCCTCCAAGGAATTGGAGTAGACGATGATATCATTAAAGAACACTCCAGTGAAATTGCAGTAGGGTCTAAAAATTTTCTCCATCAATCGATTGAATGTATCTGGTGCATTAGTCAAGCCAAAAGGCATGACTGGATATTCATAAAGGCCAAACGTTGTACGAAACGCGGTCTTTAGGATGTCTTCATTCACTATCCTTATTTGATGGTAGCCACTTTTAAGGTCAATCCTACTGAAGTAAGTAGATCCTTGTAGCTTATCAAATAGATCTTCTACCCGAGGTACGGGAAATCTATTTTTGATAGTGGTATGGTTTAGTGCGCGATAGTCCACACGCATGCGGTATGTACCATCTTTCTTTTGCACTAAAATGACTGGACAATAAAAGGGAGACGAGGTAGGCCTCACCATCCCTTTGTCTACCAATTATTGTACTTGCCTTATTATCTCCTCTTGTTGAGCTTGTGAAACTCGATTGGAGGTTTGTTAGGCGGTGAGCTTCCTGATAGGAGTTCAATTCGATGGTCATCATCCCCTCGTTTTGGAGGTAAGTCCATAGGGATATCATCGATGAACACATCTTGGAATCCTTTTAGAAAGTTAGACAAGTCTAACTCTTCTTGATTCCTACCATTCACCTTTGATGAAACATTAGGACCTTTTAGGAACTCTTTAACAAAAATCATGTATGCAGAAACTGAGCTTTTCATTGATTTTTCAAGGGCGAGAGGATTTACAAGTGGTATAGTACGACCAGACACATTAGCATCTATATACATATTCTTTCCCCTATAGGTGAAGTAGATTCTCCTTTCAGGGAGCTTCATGTTGGCAGCCATGTGTTAGAACCATGGTACCCCTAGGATAGCATCCTCATGTTGGAGAGGAGAGATAAAGAAGTCTTCTTTGTCGACATAGCTTTGGACATGAAGCCTCAACTTCCCAATCAGGGGAGTAATGGAGGCTTGTTGTCCCTTGAAAGTGGCATCAGCAGTTACAACATCTCCCATCTCAAAAGCTTGAATGCTCAACTTGGTGGCCAACTCCATTGATATGAAGTTGTGAGTAGAACCAGGGTCAAACAAGATGAAGGCATCATGCTCCCTTACCTTTCCCCAAGCATAGGAGAGAGGTGATCCTTTGCAATGAGCATCCTCTTTTGGAGCTTCGATAGTGGAAGCTCTAGGAGTCTCATTGCGAGCATTTCTTTTGGACTCCCCACACTTAAAACATTTGTGATCCTTGCAAAAAGTTCCAAGCTCTTCATGAGAGAGTTTATTTTTACCTTTGTAAACTCCTTTCTCCTTGGACCGATTGTTGTTGTTGTTGTTGGAATGGCCTTGGGAAAAATTTTGGGCATTAATTTTTCCCTTTGCATCACTTTTGTCTTTATTTTCCATGGGCTTGACATTTCGTCTAACCCCTTGTTGGAAACTGATGCTTGAAGCAACCATGGTACGGTGGATTACTTCGCTGATAGAACCAGGCCGTTGAGAGTTGACATACTCGGCCATCTCTTCAGGTAATCCTGCACAGAATTGTTGCTTTTGCTCAACAAAGTCTATCTTTTGAAAGACAGTAGCGTTGAGATATAAATCCCAAAACTTGTCCACATATTTGTGGATAGACTCATGAAAGAGAAGCCTTGAACTCCGCCATTCGGTGAGCACTTTGTCCTTTGCATCACTTGCAAGGAATTACTTCATGATGGAAACTCGTAGAGTTTTCCATGTCTTTGGGGCTTCACCATTGCCATGAAAGCTAGCCCACCATTGACGAGCCAAATTTTGGAAGTGCATAGCTACATGGCATAGCTTGGACGACTCCGTGAAGCCCTCTTCTCCAAAGGCCGCATCAAATTGTTGGATGAAGGCCAATACTTTGTCGGTAGCACCAAAGGTGCCATCATAGGTGAGAAAAGAGATACTCTTTCCTCCCTCTTTGAACTTCTTGAGCTTTTGTGACCTTCGCCATGCAGGGCAAGATTTGCGATGTCCTCCCCTCTTATATTCTCTAGGAGAATATCCATAGCTTTCATCGGTAGAGGAGGAAGGTGAAGTAGAAGGAGAAGAGGGTGACCTCTTTCTTGCCCTTTTCTCCCTTTGTTTCCTCTCTTCCTTTCTGGAGTGACAAGGAGAAGGACTATGGGTTAACCGTTTCCTCTTGGGAGGAGTTGGCGATCGTTTAGTCCGCCTTCTTCGTGGAGACACATCTTCAGAGGAATTTAGGGATTCATTGCTTTCTTGACCTTTGGATTCCTCCTCTCATATGTGAGAGAGTCTTCTTTTGGGGGTCTCATCAAGAGGCCTCGTAAGCTCTCTCTCCTCTTGGAGAGGAAAGGAAATCCCATAAGCACGAAGTTGTTGAGTGACTTTGGCTTGCAAAGTGGGGTTGCCCATAGCTTGTTGCAACCTAGTGACAAGATAATTAACAAACATAGGGGCATCATCATTGGCACCTTCATGTGCAAAATCAAAGTTATCAATGTTCATTCTACTCTCTTGGTTATTGTCAGCCATGCTAATTAAACTTATGTGTTTACTTAGTGTATGCTTTGGCAATTCAAAACCTTAGTTGCTACTCCTCTTAGCCTTTGAAAATAGGCACTTAAGTATCTACACCCAGGGCTCGAATTGGTTAAATTATAGAGAGTAGTGGAGTGAGTCTAACATAGAGAAGTTGCCAAGGAATAGCTCCTTTCGGACTTCTTATGGCTCAATAATGATAAAGCCGTAGGAAAATCTAAAGAGACTCCATTATTAAGACCAAAGTTCCCGTGGTGTGCACCATATCCCACATAGTGGGCTCAACAAAATCGATAATAGATCCCAGTCCCACTTACCCTAATATAATTAACAAAAACAACCATTAATAGGCTCCTTAAGGACCTCTCTTCTTAAGCAAGAAAAGAGAAACCAAATGCTCTGATACCATTTGAGTAATGGAAATGGCCTATGAATTTTGAGAGTAGCCGAATTAGGAAATTAGATGAAGCACTTTTGTGAGATTACTTTGTGAGCATAGCGGGTGAACTTAATTGATGGTAGCAACATAAACATGGTACTCAACTAACTTGGCATGAACAATACTTTTGGAAGAGAGAGAGTTTAGAGAACATGACAATACTTGAGGACCGGATTCATACGGAGCCGTCCCCCTCCAATAGGCATTTGTATTATAGTTTCTCCCATCAAGAGAGACTTGGTACAATACAATCTTTGTGTTCCTTGTGACCTAGGTGATGCAATGAAGATGGAAAGCTTCATGCAACACAAGCATAACATAAACTTTGTAAAAAACATTAACTATCCCAAGCCTCAGTCCCAAGGCCTCAAACACCTTCAAAGGTGGAGAGAGCTAGCGGGGAATGAGGATAGGGAAGAGGAAGAAGAAACATTTCATAGGAGAAAGAAATAGTTCCTCACTTATCATTACTCTTCTTGCTAGCATACATAATAGCATAGTAATGAAGATGAAGAAGATGGCAAGCTTAAGCATTGAAGCATGGCTCTTGGTTGGATTTGCATTCCATAGCCAAGAGTGTTGGTGTAGGCTCTCACTTCTCACAAGCTTGGAGAAGGAGAGGTGGAGTTCCTCAACTTTCACCAAGTGAGAATGATCCCAAAATGTGTGTGTGTGTGTGTGTGTGTGTGGTGTATATTCCCCTAGCACCCCCCTTGCTTGCTTGGGGCGAGTTGTGGCTTTTCCACATGCTTCAAGCTGATTGGACCCCTCTCCCCCTAGCCAATCACATGCAACATGCAATCAAGTACATGGATAGTCTTTTGACAAGTGTCCTCCTTACCCCTTAGAGGGAGAGAGAGCTTGAAAATACCTACATATTTGTTGGATGGAACTATAAACTCATTGGACCCCTCTTTAGCCCAACCAATAGCATTCAAAGCACACCATGTGGTTAAGCTTAGGGAGAGTCTGACATGTGTCCCATGTGCCTTTTGAGAAAAAGGGTGCCTTTTGGGTGAGTGAAGGCTAGGTCAAAGATTTCCCTAACTTTGGGGCTTTTATGCATAGGAAGCTTCTCAAGCACCTTCCTCATTAAGTTTGTAAGGTCTCTTTTTGACTCAAGCACCTTACCACCCATGCATGGGAAGCTTTTCAAACCTCATTAAGCATGACAAGTACCTCAAGTACCTTAGTCAAGCATGACAAGCACTTTAGGTGGAGTTCCCACATCAAGCTCAGCCCTAGCTTGCCTAAGGTCAAAGGCAAGTTTAGGTCGGGTTCCCACCTCAAGCTCAACCCTAGCTTGCCTAAGGTCAAAGGCAAGTTTATGTCGTGTTCCAACCTCAAGCTCAGCCCTAGCTTGCCTAAGGTCAAAGGACTTTTAACAATAACCATTGGAGGTCTTTAATGAAGCTAACCCTAAGGTCTTTTAAGTTCCATTAGTTAACCTTGCTCTTTAACATACCATCTCTCATTTGGGCCCCTTTACCATTGGGTGTTGAGATAAATCTAATATTCTAATCCTTGTTCCCGTTTATTATCCCACATCAAATGATCAGTTTAATATGAGAAAATCATTTGGGTTGGTTAGATATTAGATTTACTCACAATAGATGATGAATTGATGGAGATCATGGTCAACTTGAGAGAAGGTATGAAAGATGAAGAGACCATGACAGAGAGGAAAAAAACAACTTATCATAGCATCACAATTGTTTTGCTAGGACAATGCATGCATGTGGGAAAAGAGATGATCATGGAGATGGTAGTAGACACAATCGACATGATGATGGAGATTGCGGTCATGAGAGAAGGTATAAAAGATGAAGAGACCAAGACATAGAGGATGAATATAGAATAGATCATAGCTAGAGGGATGGTGATTGAATGACTCATAGAGATCATGCATCCTTTTTTATATCATCAAAGCCCTAGCTAACCTCCTTCACCTTTGGCTCAACATATCCTTTGCTAGAATCCTCTGCCTTACCAATGCCCTAGCGTGAACCTCGGCATCAACATAGAGCTTATGGTCATGCTCATTACCAATGTCCTTATTGCCATTAGAGCCTTTTTGCATCAACAAAAGTGCATTGATCACATTATCAACTTTGTGATCCCCAAATGGAGGAACAATGTCAAAGTTCAGATGATATTGTTTTGTGAAGAACTTTTGTGATCTAGGAACTACTTCTCATACTTATCCTCTAAGTAAGTGATGCTTGCTTCATTTTTTGCGCTAAGATCTGTTGCACATCATTTCTTTCTTTTTTGCACATTTGAAATGAACAATAAGTTTCATAGTTGAAGCATGCTTTGTTTTAATTCATTGACATAAATGCAAGATAAAACAACAAGTACGAATTTACAAAGGAAAAAGAACAGTAGGTGGTAGAAATCTTTTTAGTGGTTTATTGTAGGAATCTGGCAAAATCTTGATGTTGTGATTGAGAAGGAAAGAGGAAGTGGTGTGTGAGGAGGGCAAGCGGTGCATGATGGAGTTACCAACTGAGCATGCATGTCGCTAGCAAGGGTAGTCGCTTAGAAGCAACCACACAACCTGAGTAGGGCGTGGGTGCTTGGAGGGGAGGGTGAAATATTTTTTTACATATTTGATGCATGAGGTACATGACATCCAATCCAATGGGGTGAGATGGCTCATGCTTACATATATGCACCCAAGTTTGAAACCCCTTTGTTGCATTACGACTTTTCCTCCATGCATTACTTCGAGATGATGGCGTAATGGAATCTGAGAAGATTCCTCTTAATGGAAGAGGTGAAAGTGGGTTACAAAAGGCATGGACATTGCTTTCATTATAATGTAAATGGAAATAATGTAACAACATTAGGACTTATGCCTACCATGCTTAAACCTATCACTAGGTTATAGATTTTGTGTTGCCTTCATTTTCTTCTTCACAAAGTGAGAGAGGAGGGCATTGTTGTCATCGGCACTACTGCCCCTTTTTTTACAGGATGAACTTGATCTTGTCTACCTTGAAGAAGGCTTTGTCTTCTTTGGTGATGCAGGATTGTTTATATGAACTTAACTGCAAGGGTTCCACAATTTGTTCTAGCCATCCAAAGCCTATACCTAATATATGCAAGCCTCATCGTTGGGCACCACTTGAGCATGCCCAAACAACCACACACTTAAGCCCAACCTTGGGACATCCTTTATCATTATCTTTTTACCATCATCCTCTTGTCATTGGATCCTTCACATACAGTTTTTGATTTACTCTAAACCATAATTTTTTACTCATCAACTATGGGTTTTATGTTCTCTACAACGAAGGATATTAGAAATTCCCATAAGCTGGTGCTATTCAAATAGCCTTTAGCTCTGATACCAATTGGTATGGCATAGGCATAGCACCTTCTGTGGAGGTCATCCATCTTGAACTGTGAGGTTTGTTCTAGCCGATTTATACAAGCCTCATAGTTAAGCACTACTTCTAGTTTCAAGCTTAGCTTATTGCAATAGTTTACCTAAATTTGTTAGCTATTACTCTTTTTGTGTGTGTGTGGATATGTTCACGAAGATAGCTGTATGTCTCGTCCGAACAATATGAGAGGCGCCTTTTTTAATCAAGTTCACATCGAATTTCCTAGAGAGCAGTATTAAATCCCATAACAACTCCGATCAAAGGTTGCATCTAACCTTGAAATAGATGGCCAAAATAAAAGCTTAGCAAAGCTGTAAAAGATATTCTTGGGAATATATCGTTATCCAAAGAAATTTGCTTATAATAATACGTGTCCTTTTGAGAGGGTGTTGAAAAAAAAAGAAGGCTTATAATATTGCTTGTCTTTGCTAATGGGGACGGATTAGACGATAAAGTCCAAGCAACAACAAAATTGAGTCCATTCCAAGGACATTCAAAAGACTATGCTAACAACAATTCCTTACAAGATTTCAAAATAAGACTTTCAAAGTTGAAGACATGCCATTTCAATTTCAGCTTCCTTCGCTACCCGATACAAAGTAACTATCGTATATTCTGGAATATACCCTACCAAGGATGAGATAAAGGTATAATTATCTCATAAGCTATAATTAACACCAGCCAACGAGCGCATGATGTGTTTCATGAGAATACATGAATGAAAGAAGTAAATACCATTGTTAGAAAAAAAAAAGGGGGGGGGGGGGGGGGGGGGGGGGGGTCCAATGTATTTCAACCGGTTGAAATCCTAAAATCCCGGTTAGATTCTCAGTTTACCTTGAAGAAAACAGGGAAATTTTCACAGGTTTTAGTGTAGTTATCGGCAAAAGCTTCAAATTTTAACCTGAAAATCGAGAGAATTTCAAGTTTTTCCTTATTTTCTTTGGTTAGGAAAAATGTATTTTTGGAGCCCTGGTGCCAAATACTTGACCGTGTGTGTGTGTGTGTGTGTGTGTGTGTGTGTGTGAGAGAGAGAGAGAGAGAGAGAGAGAGAGAGAGAGAGAGAGAGATCCCATACATACATAATACTTTGAGTTCAAACATTGAAGAGTTGTGTAAATGAGTATCTTATTAATTGGACATCATACCCTCTTGACATGAAGATATAACTATCTAGATTTGATGTTGATGTGTCACCACCTCATATTCTTTAGCATGTAGTATCCTTAAAAAAAAAAAGAATAGCAAAACTCACAATTGTGAGTGAATTATATTGAACAGCTCAAAAAATTACAAGGTGTTGTCATGCTCATGTTAAGCCATGACAACATCCAGGGACCATAATTACATCGGCTATCAGGGCAGACACCCCTACCAACCCGCCCTCTCATCCTTGATACACAAGGTCCATAATCTTGTCATTCTTAGATCATTTATTTACCGATGGCCAAGATTTGCCCCCATCCTAGGCATTCCATCTGTTGACAACAAGGCACAAGTAGTCCTAGACCAATCCTTCGAGTGTTGCTTGCGCCCGAGTGTCCATATCAGCACTTTGCTTTCTTGTATAATTTCTGCGAAGCTTGCCACCTCAAAACCTCCTTAAAATACACGACGGTTCCTTATCTGCCATACATTATGTAAGAAGAAGTATCTGACTATCTGAGTGCTGACGAGGAGTGCAAGACTACCTGAATTCTTACCTCCAAGGAATAGGCCAGTCTTGAAAAAACTAATTTTTCATGTTCTTTGGACCCACTTGCATATTTTCCTGGGCTGTCCATGAATAGGTGGGCCAGATCTTCACTAGCCAACCTGCACCCCAAGCATCGATCTGACCCAATCCCTCTCTCCTGAATCTTCACCCCCGTCGGTAGAGCACCCCAAATAACCTTCCATAAGAAAACCTTCATGTGCTGCAGAACCTTTGGCTTCCATATGTTCTCCATTACATGATCCCACCTTTCCTCCGGCCATTACTTTTTCCATAGCTTGTTAAGGGGGCTAGACCAATTCTTCTTTTGCATCATTGTCTGATAAATTCTTTTAGTATGGGGTTTCCACAAGAGACTGCTTCCGGGCCATTTCCAGGCATTCCAGTCCAACTCCGAATCACAGATTGGCATCACTAGATTGTCAAGCTCTTTCATCACTTTGTGGACAAGCAAGACCTCCAAACTATTAAGTTGATACTGGGTAACCATAAGGTCAATGGTTTTCCAACTCTTGTTGCCACTATCCCAGAAGTGCCTAAGTCGCTTCAGACCCTTATTATTCAGCTTCCTGGCTGTCTCAATCCAATAGGGAGTTTGTGGTGGATCTACAACTTTGGAAAGCCAGGGGGACCAATGCAGAATGGAGTTCTTGAAGTATCTGGCTTCTTCCCCCCACTTTAAGACTCCTGCTGCTCTATTGCATTTTCTTACCAATTCTCCTGAGCTTCCCCCCAGTCTTAAGGTAGACCACGCCGGGGCTAACAGTTTGTCATGAACCTCCACCCCTCTCCACTTTCCATCCTTCGAGCCAAGTTTAACTGCTTCTATCATATCTCTGATCATGACAACCCAAACTTGATCCTGTTTAGCCAAGGAAACAACAAATTTAGCGCAACAAGCTTCTGCATGGGCCACAGGGTCGAGAATTCCGAAGCCTCCTTGATTTCCCGGCCAAACAACTGATTCCCAATGCGACCATTGCCATGGCGTGGAAGATTTTGTGTTATTTTTCCATAAAAATCTTTTTACTGGTTTTAAGAACTCTTTCCAGTGACACTTAGCCATCTTGAGAAGCGGGCTAGTGAAGGCAATACAAGGAATCATAAAGGCATTCATCATTTATCCAACTTGGGAATGGGAGAAGAACATACTCCCACCTACTCATTTTTGTTTTGATTTTTTCAAGCACCCACTCAAATCTTTGCTTGTGAGTTACGTCCACCCCCGAGGGGGCTCCCAAATGTCTAAAGATATTCCTTTTTGTGACAATCTCCCCCGACCAGACAGAAGGGCCAAATGAGTCATTTTCCGATAGGGAGATCAGCCTGGACTTCTCTATATTACACTGGGACCCCGAAGCTACTGAGAATATTTGTACAATCTCCATAGCTTTTCTAATGACCTGGGGGCACGCCTTCAAGACGAGGAGAGAATCGTCAGCAAAAAGTTTTGCTAGGAGTTGGCTATTTCCTGGTAAGGCAAGGCCTTGCAACTCCCCTCGTTCAGCACTAGCTTCGAGCGTCGTGATTAAAGGAGTGATCCTATGGTGAAAAGTAGGGGGGCCAGAGAGCATCCCTGCTTAATAGACCTTTAGACCTCAAAAGAGCCCACAATTCTATCATTGAATAGGAGCTCTGACTGGCTTCTAGCCCCCCTTACACGTACCAACTGACATAGGCGAGGCCCAAAGCCCAGAGCTTCCATGACGTCTTCTATATATGTCCATGTTATTCTGTCATAAGCCTTGTCCAGGTCCAACTGCAGCACAATGCACTCTTGCTTTGTGACAGTTGCGTATTCGATGCCCACCATTGCTGCCAAGATGTAGCATGTAGTATTCTTAATTTTATTGTATATTTGGGAATCTTATTGATAAATTTTATTCATAACCATTTGTACCTTCTCTAGTTTGAGCTTAGAGATTAAGTTGCTATTCAATATTTCTTGCTAGTTTCTGAATTAAAACAACGCTTTTTTTTTCTTTTGTGAGAGGGATTTTTGGTGTGTTCCAAATGCCACTAAATAGGTGTCCCCAATTCTGGAAGCTGCTGGATTAAGCTGTATCTTAGGAGATGCTTTGGATAATTTTGAAGTGAAAAAGGCAAGCCAAACACGTGGAAAGAGCTACAGTAGGGAATGGGGCAGACGCATGGAAAGAGAGAGAGAGAGAGAGAGAGAGAGAGAGAGAGAGAGAGAGAGAGAGAGAGAGAGAGATAGTTCTATTATCGTCCTGGGAGGTCAATTATGACCTATGGGACCAAATGAACATGTCACGTGGTGTGAGTGGAGTTCATAAGTGACTCTCGATGCTAAAAAATGGCTGAAATGAGCGTCGCAATAGAGAGTCCACATCGTGGTTGGGAGAGGAAGGTATGTAGGGAGAGATCATGGCTGAATATATGGGGAAAAGAGCACCTAATGTGGTCAAAAGCTGAGCACTCAAGTAGTGTGTGGTACTCACTCTCTCGCACTTGACGAGGGCATAAGGTGCAAAGTCGATGACACTCCTCGCCAGTGCCCCAACGTCCTGTCTCGCAGCGTAGAGAATGGGAGCTAAGACGAATGGAGGCAATGGTGCGGATCGCACTCAACGGGATGGGCTCAAGGATGTAGGAATGGGTTCGGTTACCTCGTTCCGAGAAGAAGAGAGATTTGTAGTTTGGGGCAACGTGTGTGGTGTAATGGCTGAAGCGAGAACCTCCGGATTTCTCCCAAGCCGTGATACATTGGAGTTGTAAGAAGGCCTCATTAACTTGGGAGTCGATCGACGCATCCTTGACCAAGTGACATGCATCCCATCTTCCAAACCATTTCTTGATATCAAGCATCCACCCCGAACTTAGTATTTTGCTCTTGCATGTCTTTTGAACTGTTTGACTTGCTTCATATGCGATTCTAGGAAGTCGATGCAAAGGGCTACGTTGTGTCTTACGCATGTACTCCACAACCCTTTGCATGCCCAAGACCTCAATGGGAAGCAATCCGGACTCAAGAAGTAAGAGCATGTAGGGTGTTTGTGTCTTGACTTGGAGAAAGTTGGTGAGAAAACGCTTTTGGACATTCTCAAACTCTTTCCAAGTAGACTTCCCGATGCTTCCACCCCACACCTCCACTCCATAAAGAAGCACCGGTGTCACCAATGTGTCAAAGAGGTACTTTTTGAGAGCCCAACACTTGATCTCTCCTGCATTGCACATGTTCTCAAATGCATAATAGGCCCTCTTTCCGGCTTCCAAGCGACGCATTGCACAATCCTTCCATTTATGATTGGATGGAACCTCGAGGCCAAGGTACTTGAAGTGATCTACCACTTCAAGTTTCTCATTGTTATATACAATGCATGGATTTTCATCATTGAGGGTCTTTACAAGCATAACCTTGGTTTTGGATCCATTCACGATCAGCCCGCTATGTAGGCAAAAGCGTTCCAAGACACTCATAAGCTTTTTTGCATCTTCTAAGGTATGTGCCAAGAGCACTACATCATCGGCATAAAGCAAAAGCATGATCACCGCATTTCCAATCTTAACCTCTTCTATGCCTTCTTGCTGCATAAAGTCAAGAACCATGCATTCCAATTCATCAATGAGTAGCCCAAAGAGGGTTGGGGAAAGTGGGCATCCTTGTTTGACACCAATAGTGCTTGCAAAAAATTCTGAAATTCCATCTCCCATACGTAATCGACATATCACTTTTTGGTAGATGCGAAAGACTGCATGCATAAATTCTCTCGGCACTTGAAGGCTTTGCATACGTCTCCAAAGATTTCCTCGCGGTACCATGTCAAAAGCTTTCTTGAAATCCACAAAGCAACAATACAACTTTTTTCCTTTCAATCGAGACGCTTCCATAAGAACTCGAAGAGTGACAAGGTGATCAATAGTGGTATGATGCTTTTCGAAAACCTGCTTGGCCAAGTGCACGTTTGCTATTCTTTTCAGCCCATTCACTTATCTTCATCTCCATGATACATCCAAATAACTTTGCCATTAAAGAACCAACCATTATAGTGCGATAGTTGTTCACATTGTTTACATCTCCTCCTTTGTGCAAAGGTTTGATCCAATTTGCACTCCAATCATGAGGCATGCCATACTGAAGTGCAAGGTTAAACATATCGCATATCCAATATCGTGTTTTCTTGCTTGTCCATTTAATCATTTCAGCCTTGACACCTTGAAGGTCACCTGCCTTACGAGTAGCAAGTTTCTCAAGCGCGCGGCATACATCTTCAATGGTAAAGAAGGGAGACATAAACGGAAGGGAGCTACAACACTCCATCTTATCAACATTGGGTTGCTCATAGAGATTTTTACAATGCATATACATATCCTCAAGAGTCAAGTCACCAAAGCTCTCAACGCGCTTGCCTTTTAGATTTTGCCAAAACTTGCCACATGCATGTGCTTTCTCTTGTGCTAAAAGAAGTTGTTTTTCGACTTCCCACCTTCTCCTCTTCTTTTGAACAAGTGCTTTGTATGTGTGTGAACATTCCAAGTAAACTTTCTTGTCTTTGATTGCATCCAATCTTAGCAAGTGTTTTCGGGCTTGACTACATTCCATGTCAAACCATTTCTTCTTGGTGCTACCCTTCTTAGACCTTTTGCAAGACATGTGTTTCACCGAAAAGCATTCCTTTGCACAAGAGAAAATTACTTCTTTGAAAACTTTCCACTTGCATTCTAATGTTGGGCTCTCTTGATGCTCTATCATGCTTAACATTTGGTCCACCATATCAGCATATATAAGTGCTTTTTTGAAGTCTAGACGTAGGTACAAATAATTCACATCATGATTGGAGGCTACATGCTCGGGCCGTTTACCACACTTGAGGTCAATACATAACATCCTATGATCCGATTCCGGATTCCATTCACCAAGTGTAAAGCTTTGTATGCATTCTAGAGTGGCTTCCGAGAACAACATATAGTCAATCACGCTAGCACCGTTGTGCTTTCTACATGTAAAGTCATTGGTACCTTGCCATAGAGATACACCATTTGCAATGAGCATTCCGGTACTATTGCACATATGTAGAAGTGACTTTCCATAGTGATCCACTTCTTTTGCATCATTAGAACTTCGATTATACATGTATGAGTCATCCATTCTTCTTGAGACATGCGGCATGTCTACTTGTTGTGTGTCGTGTTGTAGCATATTTGTGCGAGCATTCATGTCTCCAAAAACAATGACTTCACCTTGATCCTTGTAATGAGCAATGTCTTCCTCTAGTTCAACAAAGGACTGATCTCTATCCATATTCAAGCAAGCATAAAAGTTGGAGTCATAGTGAGGAATGTAGCAACCGGCCACAAACATGACTTGACCATTTGGTGGGCTGATTTTCAGCCATAAGTAGCGTTTATACTTATCTTCTTTGACAATGGAAACATCTTTTAAACCCTTTTTGGTCATACATGCTACGCCTCCTTGGCCTCTTCGTTGCTTTGCATTTTTGGCCCACATCAAAGAATGCACATCGTATTTGTCAAATCCAAGAATTCGTTGCGCATCATGCTTCCATGTTTCGACAAGAAGTATCACATTGGAGTCATTGGTAAGCTCATCAATGCCAATTCCCGCATTCCATGGATACCCGTTACAATTCCAAAAGCTTATTCGCAAGCGTGAGTTGGTCTCATAGATCATGTGTCCCTATTTGTTGGGTGGACTTGCATCCTCCTTAAGTGGCTTTTCTTCTTGAGGTGATACCTTAACCTTCTTGCTTCTTTCCTCATATGCTTTGCGACGTACATTTTGTTGCATAATAGTGCGATCCTCATATACATTACAACCTGTTCCTTTGAGGTAGATCCAACCATTGTCAAGGATGATCTTTCTCTTTACCTCATCAGCCATGGTACATACAATAGGTCTTTCTCCCGAGCGAGGGACTCCTTGTTTTCCAACTCGATGTGCACCATAAGCCATGATTCCTGACATGCCAAAGTGTGTAGCAAAAAACTCTTCAATAGCAATTGCAAGAGATTGGGGTGTTTCCATGCTTTCCTCCTTGATTCCACGAATGACGATGTTCTTTGAGCGTTTTTGTCGTTCGTGCAATTCTTGAGTATCCACATTCTCTACATTCTTTGCTTGGACAACGGCTTGCGTGATAGGAGATGTAGAAACCACATTATCCTTAGATATATCAGCCCATGATTTGGATGCATTTCTCATCTCACATACATCATGTCGTATTGTATCTATTGTTTCCTCTTTCAATACATGATCCCTCTCAACTTGCTCAAGCGCTCTTTCAATACATTCATGTCAACAAGAGAGCGTTTACATTCTTGAACTTCATTCTCAAGATGCATCAAGCGTGCTGTTTGCATTTCAAGAACCTTCTTGAGGTGCTCATTCTCCACAACGAGAACTCTTAAAGTACCATTCTCCATTGCAAGTGCGCGCAACTCTTCACCTTGTTTGTTGACGGTTTCTTGTAACGAGATCAAGTAAGCCATGATCATTGCTTCCGTTGTTGTAGATGATGTGGTTGGATTAGCATCCAAATTCCTTGGAGATTTTGCATCATTCTCCATGGCGAGTGTGGCTTTTCCACCCTTGCGAGTTTTGTCTGACATTGCCTTCAAGTCGGCAACAAAAACGCAAAGTTTTGACAGTTTTTTCAGCTCAGAGAGAGAGAGAGAGAGAGAGAGAGAGAGAGAGAGAGAGAGAGAGAGAGAGAGAGAGAGAGAGAGAGAGAGAGAGAAATTTGATTTCGGGTGTGCAGAGCGAGTTATAGAGGGTGTGGCCATGGCTGCACGGGTGCAGCAGAGGGCAGGGCGAGAGAGACAGGGGGAGAGCACCTGTGAGCGAACGTGCATGCTTTCTCTGGAGCTGCAAGACGGTGTCGCCATGACTGCGTAGATGCGGCAGACGGCAGAGTGAGAGAGACAACGCCTGAGCTCGTCTGACCTCCAGAGGGGCGAGTGCAAGAGCGTCTCGCCATCGCTGCGTAGGTAGGGCAGAGGGCAGACCATCCCGTTGAGAGACATGGAAGAGAGAGGAGAGAGAGGCGCGGAGGCATCTCTGTAGATTCCACTTAACAGGGGTGCAGACCGAGTAGGACCGAGTAAGTGTCAATTCAATTTCCAATTTTGCACATATTTAAATTACATTTTGTGAGATTTGGTAGCATATTAGCTACACAAAGTGCAAAAATTACTTGAACGTTAGATCTCATGAGAACCTGCTAATTCAATTTCCAATTTTGCACATATTTAAATTACATTTTGTGAGATTTGGTAGCATTATTAGCTACACAAAGTGCAAATATTACGTGAACGTTAGATCTCATGAGATTGAATGTTTGTGTAGACTATTTGGAATGCTTAATTTTTTTATTTTTTATTTGTCATGCTCACAATTGTGAGTAGATATGAATTAACTCACAATGAAATTATAATGAGCCTTGATCGACGGCTAGGTCTGTCTGACGTTTGAGTGATGGCTACATGTATGCTTTAGATCAATGCTAGGTTTACATCCCCTACGTGCTTCACCCCTACTGGCAACACTATGGTTGTGCCACATCTCCCACATTGATAGTATGTGTCGCACTCAACATGCCTTCTCTGCTTGTTGGCTTGGAGCCTTGGTGCACCCCTCCTTGCCCACACTCTTCCACAAGGCACAATCGACATCCTTCACCCATTACCCCAAAGCTCAGCATGACCATTTTGTCCCCAAAGTTTAGCACGATCATCCCCCCCCCCCCCCCCAAAAAAAAAAAAACAAAAACAAAAAAGAGAGAGAGAGAGAGAGAGAGAAGTGCTTTTCTTTTTGTATAATAGGGAGCTACGCCTTTCATCCTCGGCCAATTATTAGTTGAAAGATGTTTTGCCATAAATGGGGCCATGTGTTATGCCAACAGACGACCTCCAGAATAGGGTGGAATCCACAACTTGCAGATCCAAATTTATCGCGCATACATGTGCAGGCAAGTTAAATTTCCTGTTTCTACCCTAACTCTACAAAGCCATGCTACTGATAGTGAGGCCAATATAACAAAAAAGGACCTACATGTGTGGTCATGAAAAAAGAAAAAGGAACAAAGGAAAAAGGAACATAGCCAGTCAAATAAATAAGACCATGCAATTGTGAGCTAAGCAAGCCTATAAGATAGTAAAAAATTTCCACGTCCAGACTTGTGTGTGTGTGTGTGTGTGTAACCCTACAAAAATGGGCTTTTCTATTGTTTTTAAAAGAAATTTTGACGTCAGAAAAACAATCCAAGAGTACCTCACAAAGAAATAACTCAAGAGGGAACTTGTTAACCATCGGTGTCCACTTCTAGTAGTCATGGGCCGAGCTTGTGGGTCCAATAGGAAAAGGGTAAGAGTGATCGCCAATGAGAGGCACACTCTAACTTGAACATTCAAGGGTTAGTTGGCTAAGCATGGGTGCCCAAATGTGAATGGGCAAGCCCATATAAAAGTCACATAAACCTAAAAATCACTCATTTTCTCATTTGTGCAATTGAAGAGTGCTCTTGCTCCATCTCCATCTTCTTCTTCTTCATCTCCTTGTGTGTGTGTGTATGCGTGAGAGAGAGAGAGAGAGAGAGAGAGAGAGATCTAGTATTGCGACGACGGCGAGGCGGTTGAACGCGGTCGAGAAATCCTCCACGAAGGCGAGCGTAGAAACCCTCGCTCTCTTGAGCTTGCTAGATTAGTATGGTTGTGTGCTTGCAGCCATTTGTGGCTCGCACACAGTGCACGGCAAGTCCCTTGCATTGACACGTGTGACATGCGCACACATTTTTGGCGCCGCTGTCAGGGAAATGCCCTGCATTAAGCTCAAGTAGCACTCTATGCTGCTTTGTGCAGCATTATGAAATATAGGAAAGGTACAGAAAGAAGGTGTGTGGCTTGATGAGAAGGATTTGGTTTTGCTGTATCGTTTTGTTAATAAGGTGTTGCAAAGTACTGTGTTTTCTGTTCATAAGGTAGTAGAGCTATAACGTTAGATTTGTAAGGTACAGTAAGTAGATTTGTTAGTTAGTTAGTTGCTATGGTACTGTGTTAGTGTGTAGCAGTACCTGTGTTAGTTGTAAGTAGGTAGGTTAGGTGTGCGTGTGCTCGCGCACGCAGCGCGACCGCGACGACCTTATCCAAAAAAATAAAATAAAAAAATTAAAGGTAGGAGTGGGATTGGGAATATTCCCGTGCCCCAAGCCCAAGCCCAAGCCCAAGCTCACGCTCAGGTTCAGGCCTCAGTCACCCTTTATAATTACTTATTTTTGCCTCACGTCTAAGTAAAAATCGACCCTTTTGAGGACCATCGGAGCTTCAGGTAAACGAACGCTGTGCTGTAAAGCACACCACGACCCCCTGAGCGATAAGCTCGTTTTGAGCTATCACAAGCTCTAATCCAAAAACCGAACATTAAAAAACATCAAAAAACGAGTGAAAACGGGGTGCAAAACGCCTAAAAAATTAAGCGGTTAACCTTCGAGGCTATTTGTCGACGCTTGTAGGGTGCCAAAGGCACATGCATTTGCGCTCTGGTTGTGTGCTAGAGACCGAGCAACTAGCGAGCACTTCAACTTACGTGAGTTCTCAATACCCACCTACCTTAGGTTCTGGGCCCAGCTCGGTAGGGACTCAAGGTAGTACCACTCAGGACCCGCATATTGCGTCTAGTGACTCTTCCTCCGACTACAACGTCATGGAGGGTTACCCAATCCCCATCTTTGGTTACCTTATGGATTGAACCCCTTAATATAACTCTTACCAAGTTTGGTTAGACCCCATTTTTTGGCCTCATGCTTGGGCCAGAGGGGAGGCTTCTGATTTGATCAGATTACCTAAGATTTATCACTCTGTCGCGACGGGTCTCTTCCACTCATGGTGCATCACGATCTTGTTTTGATGACCTAGCTTGATGGTGGGTGGCTTGGCACGGATTTTTTGACTTCCTCTCTTGGAATGATTCTTAGCAGTAAAACCTCCTACACTCATATTGAGAAGGTTTGGTGCTAGGCTGCTACGACACCTCCACAATTGAGTACTTTTGGTGATTTCCCTTGCCTCTTCCACCATATAAGGTGAGGGATTTTTTCTCCTCCCTCACTTAGACTTGGTGTAGGAGAAGAATGTGCGAGTAAGGCCAGATTGATGCTTGGCTCTGGAATAATCTATATCCGCTGCTATTGTGACGATGGCTTCCACTTCAAAGGTTTTAGTCACCATCATTAGTGTATACTGTGCATTCTAACACATTGGCTTTTTACCTAATTAACTTCTGTTCTAAACTAGTCTTTTACTAATGTTGATTGATGATATACCTGTTATAATCCGATGTTGCAGAGTTTGTGTGAAACTTAAAATCGTACATTTCTGCTCTTACAAAAACTTTAAATGTGTTATATGCCTATAATGGGAAGGCTTGGGCATAAAAAGTGATGAGAATGGTTCCTACTACTGGTCTTTTGTATAAAATAGCTAAATTGTGGCCCTGTTCTATGTTGGAGACATTTTTGAGAAAATTTGATATACTAATCTAGGCTGGGCAGAACCTTGTGCTTATGAGGTATAAAAGATGGGGGATTCTAACACTAGCTTCTGACCAACCTATGGTTTCTGATATGATCCTGTTGCTTTACTACTTAAAAATTGTCATAAACAAAAATTATGGCTGACTTAAGGTTACTGATCTGGTTTTTGTGGTATGGGGAAACATGGTTACATAAAACTTGCCCTATGGGATCAAATAAGATTCTGGTTATGGTTATTGATTTTAAAATGATGGCTGATTGGCTACTGGTTGACTAGCTGTTGGTTGAAGATTAGACTTGTTCACTTGATAATCTGATTTTGCTTAATTTTTTTTTTTAGCATTAAGGAGTTGTGGTGTTACTGAGAAATTCTGAGAATATTTGTTTTATATTCCTGGGAGTTCTGCTCACCTGGTCTCTATGGTTTAGCACGATTAAAATGTTAACCAACTATATTATGGCTTAAGTGTTACCATATACATGTGGTAGTGATGTGTGTGAACACACTAGGACCGCCAGGGCATTTTTTCCCTCTTTAGGAGGTTTTTTCCCCCGAGCTTTGTATATACGCCCATCACTCTAGGGCTATCTATCTTTCCATTGCACACTAAGTAACACACTCTCTATTGTGTGCCTTGAGCTTCCTTCATCTTCTCCAAACTGTGTGCATTTCTCTGCAACCCTAATTCCAACAATTGGTATCAGAGTAGGTTACCTCCTCCTGGGCTTAGTGGCCAGCTGCTCCAGCACATGCCTGCTCACTTTCTCCTATTTCAGTGAGCTTTGGCAAGCGTGCATAGGTTGACAAAAATTTCGGGTGAGCTCGTAGAGCTTAGTCTGCTCATATTTTTGATTCGGGCTCATTTCGGCCTTCGTTTCCACTACAGGCAGTACTGCACAAGCTATTTTTTCATTTTGTGTAGAATTTTTGTCAGTGCCGTTTTCTGCATAACAGGCGCCTTACAGTCTCCTACAGTTTGTGCTATATAGCACGTGTTGTTCCCGCTCCGTTTCTCCTATTTTTGGGTAGTTTTCACATCAAGTGCAGCATTTACCATGGCTGACAACAACACAAATGTGTTCAAGATGTTTGCTGCTGAGGACAGGTTAGATGGGGACAATTACCCTATGTGGGCTTACATGATGCAACATGTTCTTGTGTCAAAGGGCGTTTGGAATATTGTGTAGGGCATTGATGTACGTCCTGGTTCTGAGGATGCAGGTGATGTTGAGGATGTTGTAGGTCTTGCTGCAAGGATTGCTGCTATTAGAGTTGTTTTGCCTACGGTAGAACAATCTTGTTGGGATGTAAAGAATGCACAGGCTCATGCATTGATTGTATTGTCTATGAAGCGCACCATTGTTCCTCACATTCGTTCAACAAAATCTGCAAAACATGCTTGGGATATATTGGCTGGGCTTTATGCAAGTCGCAATGAGGCTAAAATTGCTTTGGTGCGTAAAGAGCTGGAGTCAAAGATTATGCATGAGGAAGATGATATGGACACTTTCCTTGCTAGTGTCAAGGATATCAATGAGCAACTTATTTCTGTAGGTGAAGTCATTTCAGACAGTTCCCTTGTGTAGACTGTTCTTGATGCCTTACCAGATTCTTACCAGGCTTTTGCTAGTACTTGGAGACTTATGACCCAAGGAAATCCTGAAGTTGTCAAGTTTGATGCATTATGCACATTGCTGTTGCAAGAGTCACTTTCAAAAAAAAAAAAGGACTAGACAACGTGCAGTTGAATAGGCTTTTATTGCTTCTCAAAGAAAGGGTGGTAACAACAATGCAACCACTTCTTATGGTTCTGCTGCAAGTGGCAAAACTTATGTTCCTAATGCTTCTGTTGGCAGCACTTCGTCTGGCAATTCTGGTGATAAGGGCAAAAAGAAGATGCGTTGTCATTACTGTAAAGCTAATGAACACTTGATCAAGCAGTGTCCTAACTTGAAGGCCAAAGAGGCTAAGAAGAAAGAGGGTGGTTCCACTGCAAATGCTGGTTCCACTACAAATGCAACCATTGTTGAGTTTTCTGTGAAAGGAGACTGTGATGCTGATGTCGATGCAGAATGGTCTTTTAGCATAGAGTGCACTTACAATCCTGCTGTCCATGATGCATGCTTGTCAGTTGCTACAGATTCACATGTGTGGTATTTCGATAATGGTGCTACAAAGCACATTACCTCACATCGTGAATTTTTCACCTCTCTCGAGTCTGTCCCTTATGGAAATTCAGTCACTTGTGCCAACAATGCCTCTTATCCGGTTTAGGGAGTTGGAAAGATTGTGCTTACTGCTACAAATGGCAATTCCTTCACACTTGGTGATGTACTTTATGTACCTGGGATCAAGAAGAATCTCTTGTCTGTATCCACACTTACTAAACTTGGACTTGTAGTCAAATTTGTGGATGATGCATGCACGCTTTGGTCATCTAAATTTTTCCACTTTGCTGTGTTTGCAAAAATCTGATATGGTTGCTTGTTTGCCGCCTCTTGAAGCACCTGTCAAACATGTTTCTATGCGGTTTCTATGTGCATTGGCAGCTCATTTTGGTCGGGATGTTCATCAATCAGACATTGTTACCGCTTTCTTGAAAGGTGACATAGTTGAGGAAGTTTATGTAACGCAGCCTCGCGGTTTTATCATAAAAGGACAAGAGGACAAAGTGTGCAGATGTAAGAAGGATTTGTATGGGTTGAAGCAATCTCCTCGTGCTTGGTATGAGAAAGCTAACTCTCATTTGGTCAAATGAGGCTTTTGTAACAGTCCAACAGAAAGCACATTGTATGTAAAGCGTGAGGGTGATGTACTTCTCATTGTGGTTCTTTATGCCGATGATTTGCTGATCACTAGACCAAATGAGAGACATATTGCTGAATTTAAGGCTGATTTGAATGCTACTTTCAAGATGAAAGATTTGGGGCTGTTGCATCATTACCTGGGTATATAGTTTAAGCAGTGTGACGGTGGTATTGCCTTGTGTTAGAAAAGTTACATAGAGACATTGCTATGTAAGTTTGGACTTGAGGATTGCGAACCTATTGCCACTCCCAAACAAGTTTGAAGTTGAGTCTACATGATGCTGGCGATCCTACTGATGTCACTCTTTATCAAACTATTGTTGGTTGCCTCACTTATGTATGCAACACGAGGCCAGATATTCAGTTTGCAGTCTCACAGGTCAGTAGCTTTATGCATAGCCCAGGGTCTAAGTATTGGCAGGTTGTCAAGAGGATTTTCCACTACCTTAGTGGCACTTTACATCTTGGCTTGTTTTATCCCAAGGGGGATCATTTCCGCCAGACTTACATGCTTTTTCGGACTCAGATTGGGCTGGTTGTTTTGACACGTGAGTGTCCACAAGTGGTTTTTGTTTCATGCTTGGTAGTTTATGTGTATCATGGTTGAGCAAGAAGCAACCTACTGTGGCCACTTTGAGTTGTGAGGTTGAGTACAGGGCAGTCTTGACAGCTACGGTTGAGTGTGTATGGCTTAGATGCCTTATGACTGATTTGGGTGTTGGACAGGACGCTGCCAACACTATGTACACTGACAGTCAGAGCGCATTGGTAGTTGCAAGAAACCCAGTTTTTCATGCTCGCACAAAGTACATTGAGGTGCATTACCACTATGTCAGGGAGAGGCTCTCAGCAGGAGAGATCACTTGGCTTATGTGCCAACACAGGACAACCTTGCAGATCTTTTCACAAAGGCATTGTCTCGTGAGAAGCTTGAAGCTTTCCGCAAAGCTTTGGGCTTACTCCCCTTTGTGGAATGATCATGTCCTCAGGGCATGGCACTTCCCTTTACTCATGTGCCAACTCTCGTTCACCGCATCACTCCAGGGGGAATTTGTTACCATATACATGTGGTAGTGATGTGTGTGAACACACTAGGACCGCCGAGGCATTTTTTCCCTCTTTAGGAGGTTTTTCCCCCCGAGCATTGTATATACGCCCATCACTCTAGGGCTATCTATCTTTCCATTTCAAACTAATTAACACTCTCTATTGTGTGTCTTGAGCTTCCTTCGTCTTCTCCAAGCTGTGTGCGTTTCTCTGCAACCCTAATTCCAACATTAAGCACAAAAAAAGTGGGAATTTTTTATGATTATCATTGGTACTTTGGCTAAATATGGCATAATTCTGGATAGTTGGACTTATGGCCTGCTCGCTGAGCTTGAGAATGTACTCTCTAAAACTTTGTTATCTCAATGATGGATCACTTGGGCATGGAATAGGGGTGAATTGAGTGTAATTTTACCATAGAAAACTAGCTTCACTTTTTGTGGCTCTTGGTGATACTTCCCTAGGCAGTTAATCCACTTGCTACTTTGATACCAAGGAGAATTTCTTTATGGTACTTAGTGTGTCCTGATGGGTGAACATGCCTGTTGTAGATTAGGAAATTACTCATTAACCTCTAGTTCTTGAAGGCTGACCTAAATATGGGTTTTTTTGGTAACCATATTCTCCCTTGCTAGGGGTCTCAAGGGTCTTAAGGTATTATCATGATCGCTGTGATTTGATCTATATATGTGCTTCAATAGCAAGTTTTCTCTACTGGCTATGTATTGATAGGAGATGTGGTCTACATCTCATTTTTTTGGTCTTTTGATCCTGGTCTCTACATATGGATAATGATCTGGTTTTTGGTGCTTTACTACCTAAGTTTGTTATGGTATTATGATTTGGGGGAGACTATTTTGACTTACAAAAAATCTGATCTTCACCTGTTGCTTGGATGTCTCGCTTAGATCTGGCTTTTTAACCATAATACATACATATTCCACTACATCTAGTTCTTGGTGATGATGCTACCATAAAATATATTTTAACCTTATACATATTCTGTTTTTAATACTTTACTGAGAATCGGAATAAAATCTGACCAACATATGGGTACTGATCTAGTTTTTGGTGCTTTACTACCTGAGTATGTTATGGTATTGTGATATGGGGGAGATTTTTTTTCTTTGACATACATAAAATCTAACCTTCAGCTTGTTGCTTGGATATTTGGCTTAGATGTTGTCTTGTTTTTTTCATATATACATATTCCACTACATCTGGTGCTTGGTGGTGGTGCTGCCATAAAATATTTGTAAACCTTATATATACATACATATTCTATTACCTGAGATGGGTATGGTGTTGTAACATGGGGAAGCCTGGTGGCCTTGACTTGCTAACTGTGATTGGATATCTATGCTTCAATGGCAGGTGTCTTCTGCTAGCTGTGTCGAGTTAGGAGATCTGATCTACAACACATTTTTTTGGTTTTTTCAAAAAAGGCTTGGTCTCTAGATATGGCCAGTCATTTCTCTTGACTTGATCCTACTCTCATACAATGGCTATATCTAGGAATGGTTTGAGGTGGCCTGCTTTATGGCTGGCTTTGGCTCTGGCTCTGGGTTTGGCTAAAAACTTCTCTGACCCTAGCTATTACTTCTCTGGGCTGATAGTTCAGCTTTTATTCAAAAGGAGATCCTTTATGGTATCTGGTGTAGTGATAATGAGTGTGCATACTTGTTGCAAAGTATTAGAATCCTGGTCTTTTAATCCTGGTCTTTGGATGTGACTAATCATTTTTTTTGGAATAGACTCTACTCTCATAAATTGGCTTTTCTGGGAATGGTTTGAGGTGGCCTGCTTTCTGGCTGGCTCTGGCTTTGGCTCTGGCTGATGCCTCTCTGTCTCTGGCTTGTACTTCTCTGGGCTGATAGTTCAACTAACTTCAAAGGGCATTCTTTATAGAATATGGTGTAGTGCTGATGAATGTGCATAACCTGTTGTAGACTAGTGGATGACTCAGTGACTTCTTGTTCTTGATATCTGGCCTAAAATTTGGTCGAGTGACAATCCTAGTTGATTCTGGCTTTAAAGGGCTCGACCTTGGAGCATATTTTAAGATGAAGATACATAACTTAGCATTGCATGCAAGTTCTTTCCATAATTTTTAAAGCTAAAGAAGTACATAGAATGATATGGATTAGTCGACATTTTTTTAACAGTAAATGGTTATTGTAAAAAAGAAGTTAAAACATATGGAGTGACTCTAGCAGGAATATGATGTTAAAAAATCCTTGAGACTTTAATATGTAGGACAATATCTAGTCTAATAATTTTTAAGTTTGACATAGATAACAACTAATACATTCTTTGAAGCCTACCATACGTAGCCAATTCTAACATATCTGTTGTCTTGACTATTTGGATGCAGGTGAGATTTCTATCTTGGCTTAAAAAGGTTTAGCATGCTGCAGTTCAACTTTGATAACACTTGATGATTCAACAGGGATAGTTTTGATACCTTTGTATAAACTCATATGGAATGATACCTCATTCTTATTATGCTGTATAGTTATGAATCTAAGACTAAGTTGTTTTTGTACGAATCTTTGCCTAGACATCTTTAGCCAGTCGTATTTTGAACGTCTTGTTCCTTCGTGTGTATTTATTAAATTTAAAACATCAACAAACACACACACACACACACACACACACACACACTTGGTCACAACATTTGAGCATGATAGCTATTTCTAGTTACACTAACCTACTGGTATTGCTACCCAAATTATATATGTAGCTAATACTTTACCCAACACACACATACTTATACACTTCTAGCAGTTGACTAAGCCTTTTACACTATTGCTGCATGATTACAAGTCGCCTACTCCTACCATAAGGTTTTCCACCCTGAGTATGAAATCACTAAATTAAGATTTAAATTTCGTGTTATTACTGGCTTACTATGCTATCTTGGTTAGCATGGTTGAATGAATACCACTAAAAGCTTAACTCTATGGGAGCAAACCCTTGTGGATTTAACCCTTAGAAAATAAATGATTAACCCCCTTCTCATTTTGGCTCCTCCTGACATAAACCGATGTGTGGTTTTTTTATTGGATGTCTATTGCCACAAATACCCTCCCCCCCTTTTCACTCAAGGGGATTCATGACAGAAGCTTCCTGATGATGTTGGCGGCTTGGCGTGGCATACAACTCATCCTATTCATGATAACCCCTCCTCTTTAGGGCTGGCTGTACACGATCTTGATGTGATTACTTGCTATGGTGAGCGTGCATGGTATGGCCATACCTGTCATATAGTAGGCATACATGCTACTTTGCTGCCTCTTACATGTCCACTTCCCCTATATAAAGGTGAGGGGATCTTCTCCCTTCAGTTAGACTTGGTATTTTCTATCTTTTGCTTTGTAGCATACAGGCAAAGTGATTATTATTTGGGATTTGGGCAGTGGGTTTTGTTTTACTGTGCCTTACAAAAACAACTAGATATGGTTAACATGGTTGTATGTTTTTTTTTAAAAGGGGGAAAGGGAGAGTAAGAAAGAAAACATTTGAAATGTGCTTGTCTTTCCACTGGGCACTCTGGAGATGTTTTTGGATTGCTTCTGCTCCACAGGTTCTACATTTCACTCTTAATTTCAATTTTTTGAAAATCTCTGGCATGGTTGGGTGCTAAATGCATTGAAAATCTTTGTCCCTGTTGGGTGCATAATCTCAGTTTTGGTTGCCCATAAGAAAGTAATTTGTTGCTTTTTGGAAATATGGGTGGATACAAGGTTTTGGATGTTTGGAAAACTTTCTTACCTCTGTTGTTGCTGGGGTGATTTGCCTCTTCATAGATAAACTTTTGATCTATTGCTCCTGCTCCTGTTCACTTGGTAATCTGATTTTTCCTTAGAAAAACTTCTTTAACACTGAGGAGTTGTGGTTTTATCGGAAATTTTTGAGAATAATTATTTTATGATCTAGGCAGCTCTGCTCACCTGGTCTCTGTGGTATAGCAGGAATAAAATATTAACTAACACTGGTCTTTTATAACTGAACTCTAACCCTGTTCTATGCTAAAAACCTTTTTGAGAAAAAGTTGATATACTTGGCAGGACCTTGTGCTTATGATTGGTTATTGGATGATACGCTTGGCAATCACATGGCTCTTAAGCTTTGTATTAAAAATTCTGGTTCTTACCTTGGAGCTTTGATTCCAAAAAAAGGGGGATGCTTTCTGTCCCTTTTGGTTGCTGAAGGCAAAGAGAAAATATATTTTGCTACTGACATATGCTGGCATTATTAACTACTGCTTTAGGACTTGTGAATTGCATGCTCACTGATGACTTGAGCACAAAATAGGATTTTTTCTCTAACTTGTATTCACACATTGATGGTGTGCTTGTTTGCTTTGATTTACCTACAACCTGAGCTGATTACTGGTTGGCATTTTGGTCTTGAATATCTGGCTTAGATCTGATCTTTTTTGTAAACCATTTTCATACATAAAATATTCTACTACATCTGGCTCTTAAGGGTACTTCCATAGAATATATGTATACTTTATACATACATACATACATACTCTAGTTGGCATAAAATTCTAACTGACACTAATCTGGTTTTCTGGTACTTTACTACCTAAAGGTGTTACAGTATTGTGATATGGGGGAGGCTATTTTGACTTACAAAAAATCTGACCTTGTTGCTTGGATGTCTGACTTACATCTGGTTTTGTTAACCATATTCATACATACATATTCCACTACATCTAGTTCTTGGTGGTGATGCTGCCATAAAATATATGTAAACCTTATACATATTATGGTTTTGATACTTTACTAAGAATCGGCATAAATTCAGACCAACATATGGGTACATATCTGGTTTTTTGGTGCTTCACTACCTAAGTATGTTATGATATTGTAATATGGGGGGAGACTGTTTGCTTTGACGTAGAAAAAATCTTCGACTTGTTGCTTGGATGTCTGGCTTAGATCTGGTTCCTTTTTTTCATAAATACACACATTCCACTACATCTGGTTCTTGGTGGTGGTGCCATAAAATATATATAAGCCTTATATATACATACATATTCTGGTTTTTTATGCTTTACTACTTGAGATTTGGCATAACCAAAGATTCTGACCGAGATGGGGATGGTGTTGCAACATGGGGAAGCCTGGTGGACTTGAGTTGCTAGCTGTGATTGGATATTTGTGCTTCAATAGCAGGTGTCTTTTGCTAGTTGTGTCGAGTTAGGAATCTGGTCTACAACACATTTTTTTCGTTTTTTAAGCCTGGTCTCTGGATATGGCTAGTCATTTCTCTCGACTTGATCCTACTGTCATACAATGGTTATATCTAGGAATGGTTTGAGGTGGCCTGCTTTATGGCTGGCTTTGGCTTTGGCTCTGGCTAGTTGGCTCTGGCTAAATACTTCTCTGACCCTGGCTGACCCTGGCTGCTACTTCTCTAGGCTGATAGTTCAGCTTTTATTCAAAAGGAGATCCTTTATGGTATCTGGTGTAATGATGATGAGTGTGCATACCTGTTGCAAAGTATTAGAATCCTGGTCTCTGGATGTGACTAATCATTTTTTTGGAATAGACTCTACTCTCATAAACTGACTATTTTTGGGAATGGTTTGAGGTGGCCTGCTTTCTGGCTGACTGGCTTTGGCTTTGGCTGATACTTCTTTGGCTATGGGTGGCTGGTATTTCTCTGGATCTGGCTGGTACTTCTCTGGGCAGATAGTTCATCTAATTTCAAAGGGAATTCTTTATGGAATATGGTGTAGTGCTGATGAATGTGCATAACTTGTTGCAGACTATTGGATGACTCAGTGGCTTCTGATTCTTAATACCTGGCCTAAAATTTGGTCGAGTGATAATCCTAGTTGATTCTGGCTTTGAAGGGCTCGACCTCGGAGCATATTTTAAGATGAAGTTACATAATTTAGCATTACATGCAAGTTTTTTCCATACTTTTTCAAGCTAAAGAAGTACATACAATGATATGGATTAATTGACATTTTTTATAGTAAATTGTTATTATAAAAAAGAAGTTAAAACATATGGAGTGACTCTAGCAAGAATATGTTGTAAAAAAATCCTTGAGACTTTAATATGTAAGACAGTGGCTAGTCTAATCATTTTTAAGTTTGACATGGATAACAATTGATGGATTCTTTGAAGCCTGTCATATGTAGCCAAGTCTAACATATCTGTTGTCTTGGTTATATGGATGCAGGTGAGAATTCTATCTTGGCTTAAAAAGGTTTAGCTTGCTGCAGTCCGACTTTGGAAACACTTGATGATTCAAGTGGGATAGTTCTAATACCTTTGTATAAACTCATTTGGAATGATACTTCATTCTTATTATGATGTACAATTATGAATCAAAGACTGAGTTGTTTCTGTACTAATCTTTGCCTAGACATCTTTAGCCAGTCGTCTTTTGAACGTCTTGTTCCTTGGTGTGTATTTATTAAAATTAAAATAGCTACACACACACACACATGCCTTGAAATAGATGTAAAACATCTATAGCTTCTTCAAATATGTGAAGTTAAAATAGTCAGCGACAATGACTCCTAGAAGCTAAAACAACAGTGCTAGCCATAGAAGAAGCTCAAATGCATCCAATGCTAAGATGCTCTGCATCCTTGCATCCCAAATTGAGGTCTTTTTGTATTCACCATTGCAAGAAAAGGACCCATTTTAACTTTTTGCTTCAATTACTACATCACCATCATAACCTGCATATAAATATCTTTCAATATGTCAGCCCCCACAATGCTCTAATGTACAAGGAAGTGCCATCGCTACTGATAAAGAGGTGAAAGAGAGCATGGAGAAGAATGCGTCCCCTAAGTTTGGACAATGGAATAGGCTCCTACATCTCTCTCTCTCTCTCTCTCTCACACACACACACACACACACACACACACACACACACACACACACACACACACACACACACACACACACACACACACACACACATAGGGTATTATCTAAGGATCATTAGCGTAATTAGCTTACCCACACTAGGAATCCACCATGGGTATTAACCCTTCTAGGGGACAAGGTGGTTTTTTACAAAACAAGGCGGTTTACTGTCTTTAAAAATACTTGCAGTGAAGGCGCCTTGTAATAGCACTCTCATTCTGCCTTTAGGCAGCCTCGCTCTCCATTCATGGTGCTCTGCTCATCACATCGACCCGACAACCGTCCTCCTTTCTCTATTTAAAGAGGTGAGGGTGCATCTCTGCCCCTCACTTAGTGTTGGTTGATGTTCTACTTACATTAAGTACAAACTGAGTAGTTGTGTTACTTTGAAATATGGAACTTGCAATGCAGATCTCTCAGGTTGGCTTCTCCACCCTTGCATATTTTTTTGCAAACAGATTTTTGTATTAAAAGAAGGGGGTTATTTCTGTGTGTAAATAACGTTGTAGCTTGTTTTTTATATGGTGATGCTTGATGTAATTCTCTATTTTGCATAAACAAATCCTGGTTATGGTACTAGTCGATCGATGAGGGTATACAAGGTTGATATTTTTGGCATGACATGCTTACCCTTCTACTGGTTGCTTCGGGTTGCTGTTATACTGCACGATTACTGTTCTTGGTTGGTTTTGACACATGGTACCGACTGTTGCATCTCTGTATAAACCATTTTGATGGGGGTGGCTGCTCTACGGCAAACATTAGATCCTTTAAGATATTTGGCTGCTGATTTTTTAGCATCGACAGTAACCGATCTTACTTACATGGCTTACTGAGCAGCATAATGCCTTGTGATTGACTGCCACTTTGTCATAAAGTCTATAGCAGTATTAATAAGAAACTGTGTTGGGCCTTATACATTGGATGGCCATTGGTACTTACATGGGTAGGTTTTTTGACCCTACTATACACTAAAATTGATTGAGTATAGGGATTTCAAATGGGTTGTGATGGTTTCCTTTCCTACTACGCACTGGCTTATATTATGCATCGTGCACTGAACTTGATTGGCTATAGGCATCTACATGGATAGTGATGGTTTCCTTTCCTACTGTGCACTGGTTCTTAAGGGTGCTATGCCCGATTGCATGCTGTTGCAATACTTGGTCTTTTCTTTGTTAAAGATAGGTTACACACTACTGCTTCTGCATGCTTATTGGGCGGTTGTTGCTCCTCTTTTTAGCTTTGAATATTGTACTAGCACTTTAAAGCATGTTATATCTTTTTAGAAAACCTTCGTGGTCCAGTTAGGGCTCTTTGTCACTTGAACTGCTTGAAGAGAAGTTTATGGTAAGAGATTCGCAAAAATATGGGATGATTTGGAGTACATCTACCATGATGGATATTTAATCTAAAAAACAAACAAAAAAACTGGCGTGATACTTTATAGGAACTATAAATGGAACCTTTTATAAAAACTTCATTCTGTAGAGCTTTTATAAAACTGATGGAAATATATAAGGTAAAAAAAGGGGGGGGATTCTGACACTTGGATTAGAAGGGGTGATGGCCTTCTAATCAAAATGACACTATTTTACTAAGAAACTTTGGGCTTTTAAAAAAAAAGGAAGAAGAAGAGGTAAAAAAACACTTTTTACAAGAATACTATGGACTAAGCTAGTGAGCTAGAAAAAAGTTTGTAAGATGGACATGGATAACAACTGGTATAGTCCATTGATACCTGTAAAACACATCCAAGGCGAACATATTTGTTGTCTTGTTTGGATGGATGCAGGTAAGGACTCTATCTTATCTTGGAAAGTTTTTTTTGGCTAGCAAGCTGTCCAACATTGGATTACACATGTACCTACTGCTTGGGAAGTTCTTTTGTTAAACTGTATATTGGAATGGTGATTCATTCCTACAATCATTGTACAAAATTAATTCTAAGCTGAATTGTTTTGTACTTATCATCTCCTTTGTTCTAAAGCCAGTTGTCTTTTGAAAAGTTCAATTATGTCTTATTATCTATAGTAGAACAACTACACACACACACACACACACACACACACACACACACACACACACACACACACACACACACACACACTCTGTCCAAGCTGTGGCTACAACTGCTCCCACCTAAGCCGTTAGCTCTGTCCTCTCTTGCTACCAGACCAAACTCTTAGGGGCTCAAGCAAACCCATGCACACCTATTGCCTTAAGCACCCATCTTCTACTACAAAGCACTCCCCACCAATGGACAATGGTTGTCCCCAGTTTGCCTCTACATGATCATTAGTATCTATCCTGATCAAGGTGTTGGTCTTGGTCCCGATGATCCACCTCACTCTGTCTCTTTCCCTATCCACTTGCTAGTGGCAGAGCTCTCTCTCTCTCTCTCTCTCTCTCTCTCTCTCTCTCTCTCTCACACACACACACACACACACACACACACACACACACACACACACACACACACACACACTTTGCTACTTGCTTTTGAGCTTTCAACATATTGGAAAATACTTTACTAAACCCTAATAATATCACCTTGGGTAGATAGCTACAATTTTTTACACTATGTTTAAAATCTACCATGGGACAAAGCCCTTATAGGCTAGTAACTGCCACTTAAGTAGTAGCTGGCAATTAAAAAATGTGGGTCTCTCTATTGAACCTCACCTACCCTGCTGTAAGGCGCTATGGTTATTTTTACTCCACTAAGCCGAACCACTACTGAGGCGGCCGCATGGTGTTGATTCCCAGAAGGCGCATACTACACTCAATACTTGGGAGGATTCTACACAAGCCATGAATAATGGTGGTCTCCCCTCCTCTATTTAAAGAAGTGAGGGTGCTTTCTGGCCCTCACTTAGCTTTGGGTGTGTGTTTTTCCTTAAGAGAGAGGACTGTGTGTTGATCATTGTTGCACCAACATGGAGCTTGTAGCTCAACAAACCCAGGTTTGTCACTGTCTACTGAACGTGGTTTTTCTTTTTGTTTAGATTTCAAACATAACCATGCTATGGTATAATGATCATCTGCATGTGATGCCTGATACAACCCACAGAAAATGAGTTTGCTTTACATGACAATGCATAGAGATGAATGGTTCTTTATAATGCTCTGACCCCTCTATTGGGTGCCGGATTCTTTCAATAAAAGCTGCATATGATTTGAATGATGGTAATCCTTGAAATTTGGGATTTTGGCATATTAAATATGGCCGCTTTACACAATGGAATTCTGATGTGATGTGTTAATTGGTTCACTCGTTTTCTTTGAGTAGGAGATATATATGTTTAAGTTGCTTGGTTTGGCAAAATCTGGTGGTAAGAACAACGCATACTGTTTACCCTAAAGCTTCATGCGAATCCAACATCATGTGGTTTGACCATGCCCCCCCCCCCCCCCCCCCCCCCCCCCCCCCCCCCCACACACACACACACAGAGTAGTACTTCTAGCTTATTTTTTTACCTCACCGCAAAAAGTCCACACCATGGGGCAGGACCCATCTTAAGGGACATAGCAGGGTTGGGTTGTTTTTTGCCCAAGATGATTATCACACACACACACACACACACACACACACACACACACACACACACACACACACACACACACACACACACACACACACACACACACACACACACTTTATACACCGACCTATTAAACAAACCCAAGTTTACTCTCTTGGGATTCTACTAGATTTTTACCGTCTCATACCTCCACCATATGGCATGACCCTTGTAAGGACTTGAGTGCTACATCGTATCTTTACCTCGGGCTGTATTGTGTTACTAAGAGTGCCTGGCCTTTTGGACACACGCTCCCTAAAATACACTCGGTTGGTATACACTCGGTTGGATCTTCACCATGGGACTTAGAACCTCTTTAAAAGTTACTATACCCCTTGTCTTGGGTAAATCACGCATGCTCTTTATTACTGCCGAGTAGGCGTTGGTTTAGGAAAAACTCTCATTGCTTGGGCGTGAAGGCGGCCCTGCTTCACAGATGGTGATGTCCTCACTCATAGTGACCCGCTCATGACACAGGACTGGCAGTCCCTCCTCCTTCCCCTATTTAAAGAGGTGAGGGCGCATCTCTGCCCCTCACTTAGCTCTGGTTGTTTTGATTTGGTTAACTTAAAATTAATACTGCATGCTTCTACATGGAAATATGGAGCTCACTACACAAGTCTCTCAGGTTTTTTTACGTTTCCCATGCATACTTCCTTATTGTTCTTTGCTTTTTGATAAGGTTGTGTATTAAACAACACCTAGTTCAGGCCGTTACAGCAAGGTAAGTATAGTTGATGTCGGATGTTGGCATGGTAATGGTATAAACATTGCTTTAGATATGTCCTTTGGGTATCGAACGCCTGGTATTATTGAGGTATGGTGGTTTGTTTTTTTAGCAAAGGCTTAACCTGATGCTGTAGTAAAAAACGGGTTTTTTTCTTAAAACATCTTACAGTAAAACTTTGGCCTTCTATGGCCACTGTGCGTAGCATGACACGGACTCTGATCAAATAGTGGTTTATGGTTTTTTGATTACCAAAAGCCTTGGGACCTTTTGATACTGTCGCCTCTGCATTATGATGCCGTCTACAGACTTTGTATAGCATTGGATTATTGGTAAATGCGTCTTGTCAGACTGCGGTTAAAAAAAGGGAGGGGATTGTTTTTTGTTTTCGAGCACCAAAAGCCTTGGGGATTATTTGATATTGTCGCCCCTACATAATAATGTTGTCTACAGACTTTGTATAACATTGGACTATTGGTAATACGTCTTGTCATACTGGTTAAAAAGGGGCGTGTGGGACCTCTTAGCACATCATTTCATCCTTTGTTCGGCTATGATTGCAAACTACTTGGGCAGATTGATGTTCTTATTGTAGCCTCGAGTATTAAGGTGGTATTTTTTCCAAAAAACAGGCATGGTTTGGCTCTCTAAAAGGACTCACTATCACTTGGTTGGATAACAAGAAGATAAAGGGTTGAAGTTGGATGATTCAAAAATCATAAATAGACACTTGATCTAAATAAACTAAGCTTGTTACTGTGACTTTTTAAGGATGGATTCAGATACTTGGAAGGTATAATGGCTTTCTAATCAATGTACTAGTCATCGTACTAAAAACTTGGGTTTCCTGCTTAAAAATTTGAGATAACATCTTTTTAACTTTGGACTAAGCTTGTAAAGGTAAAAAAAGTTTGTAAGACGGACATGGATAACAATTGGTATAGTCCATTGATACCTGTAAGACACATCCAAGGCTAAAAGATCTGTTGTCTTGTTTGGATGGATGCAGGTAAGGACTCTATCTTATCTTTGAAGGTTTTTTGACTTTGGCAAGCTGACCTACAGTGGATTGCACACTCACTTATTATTCGAGAAGTTAATCTACTATCTGTATACTGGAATGGGACCTCATTCTTACAAACATTGTAAAAAATGATTGTGATACTGAGTTGTTTTTGTACTTATCTTTTTTTTTTTTCTAAAGCCAGTTGTCTTTTGAATGTAAAAGTTCAATTATGTTTTATTATCTAAGATAAAACAGCTACACACACACCCACCCACCCACACACACACACACACATGCTGACAACAGGTTGTCGAGCGTATAATTTTGACTATTGTAGGTCATTGGAAAAGGATGGAATTGCATAGAATCTAAACAAATTCACTCAATTTTCAAAGGCTCTTTAATGTGTCTATGGTAAGGAGGACGACCCAACAGGGACTCAACAACTCAATTTTGGCATTGATCCAATAGGCCATGCAAATCAACCAAAAAACAAGGGGTGGCGGCCCTCTCCTTCCTCTACTTTTTCGAACTCCATTTTAAAGAGTATAGATAATGGACTATTGAACAATAGCAGAAATCTGTTGTGTATCCCAGTGCTCAAGAAAAACCTAAGTTTAATATAATCCCACCTACAAATTTTCTCAACTATATCTAATGTACCTTGGAGGCCCTTGCCACGTGACATAAGGAAAGGGCTTGGAAGAAGGGAGGGGAGACCAAGGCAAAGAAAGAAATAGAGTGGATGGGTGCCAAGAAAAGGGTCTCTCTCTCTCTCTCTCTCTCTCTCTCTCTCTCTCTCTCTCTTCCCCTATTTATAGGAAGGGTCACACACTCGTAAGATTTAATTTGAATGTAAGGACACCCACAACGATTGGAGGAAAAAAATTAGGTTTAGTATCCCATCTAATTTTTTTGAGATTTATCTGTAGTTGTGAATGGTTTTTATCAAGAAGGAGGAAGCAGCTTGGTGAGAAGAAGAAGATAGGTCCTCGATAGAAATATAGTATACTTGCAAAAATGTTCAGTGTTTTGGGTCACAATGTGCATATGTTGTATTGGTTGGAGACCCCTTTGCAAAGGATATGCCAAGGTCTGCATATATTCTTTTTGAGTTAATTCAAATCAAGCTCTTAAGAGCATTAAAGAAAAAAGAAACTACAAAGGTTAGGAAATATAAATTAAGGTTTAGAGAAGCTAGAAAGTGCAGAGAAGTTTAGTGCAAAAACCTTCAAATATAGTAAATTTGTCTCTAAAATGTTTGAAAAAAGGTACGATATAGCCAAATGCGTGAAAAATCCTCACTTTAGTGTAAACCCACCTGTTTATTTTAAAAAGGTGAGGAAACCTACAAAGTATAGAGAAATTGAGTATAAAAGCCTTCAAATATACTAATCAAGTTGCCCCTAGATTTTCTCATATGTAAGTTTTCTAAGTTTTTAGGAGAAAGGACTATGCCTCAGCTCGATTTTAGTGTAACCCCCCTTACAAAATTTTGAGATTTGGCTCAAAATTCTAATTTGCTTTTAAACGCTCGAGAAAACCTAGATTTAGTGCAATCCCACTTACAAATTTTGAGATTCACCTTTGAAAATTAAATTAACTCGAAGATGAGAGCACTGAAAAAGCTCAAAGAAATCTAGGGTAAGCACCTTCAAAAATAGCCAAGAATTGTCGAAGTTCCCTCCCCTCATCCACCTTTGCCGTTTGTTGAGGTCCGCTCCTACCTTGGGCTTGCACCTCTTCTCCCTTGGATTTGTCCGATTGAGCTTTCTAAATTGCATCAACTCAATTTCGTCAATGCTCAATTTCGTAGATGTCGATGGCGATTTTTTTAATTTTTGATTCTTGATTGTGGATCTCGTTGATTACCGGTTTGTTGACGATTGTTGATTGTCAAACCAATGCATTACTCCCTCCCCTCTCTCTCTAGTGCCAGTGTGAGAGCCCTCTCACCCTCTCTCTCTCTC